>NW_028280844.1:1122500-1276250 GCF_059751285.1 Brachycentrus maculatus | reverse complement strand
AAGGCATACTTCGACGGCTCTGATAAAGTACTCAATCTGCAAATCTGTTACTTTACAGGAGAGAGCTGAAAAGATTTTCTCAACGTATTCTTTTTTATTGATCAACGGTTTCATCTGAAATTCCAAACTAGTATTATTCATTCAAAAACATGATAAAATTATGTATTTAATCGTTTTAAAACTGTATGCTTTGTCAAAATTGACATAAATGTAGTTAGAGCACTTTACGTAGGGAACGTCGATTTATTTGCTTTCAAAATGAATAATGAAAGAAATAAAAAGTTGTTTTTACACTTTTTTTATCTGTATCAATCTAAAAAAGATGGACGAGCTTAAAAAAATCAGTACTCCCGAGAGCATCTTTTACGTTTTAGATTAAATTTACGGCTCAAAATAAGTGTAAAATACAAAAAACATTGTTTTGAAATTCTTAAAATTTATATACAACAGTTTATCGAATGAATTGCTTTATTAGTGATCCATTCTTAAATCTAAATAATTCAGTAAGATTAATAAGATATGCTGCAAAAAATTATATAAATAGATATTTATCACAACACTACAAGAATAATCGAAAAAATAACCGCTTCGAAGACATGGAACATATTAATATCTATCGCAGTATTGTTTAGCATTGTGGTTAGTCGTCCAACAGGTGTAGCAGATGGCATGTTGGTTCTATATATTGAATAATGATATAACGTATCTTGATGGTGTCTTAGATAACTATCAGGAACATACAAACTAATCCGCATAATTTAAGAACTATCGATCACCGTAAGAGCGTTTGTGCACTGCACGGAATTTTACCGTCCGGCAGTCCGTTTTTTTTTTCATAAAAGTGACTACAACAGTTTAGCGTGATCGAATTTACGCGCACCATGATCACGCAACGAACCAAAGAAAGACATCCAAAACCACAAGTCAATCCAAGCCAATCATCCGTTTTATCATGCTTACTGGACTGCCAGACGGTAAAATTCCGTGTAGTGCACAAGAGCCCTAATAAGGCAGTCGTATCGAAAATGATCAAATCTTCCCCCAAAAAAATTCCGGAACTCCTATTAGGCAAAGATCGTTTTGTTTGTGTAAATCTTTTAACTAAACTTAGTGGCATAACAAAATGATTTTAACATTAAAATAAACAATTGCATAAGACAACTTTATTGAGTTTTTTTTTATGTTAACACGACTAATTTTGAGAACTATGTAAACGAGGATGTTCTCGAAATTAGTCGTGTTTAGGTACAACAAAATAAAAAAAGTGGTGTTTAATAAGTCTAATATTTTAGTTTATTTTGATGTTTTGAAATCACACATTTAAGCAATCCTTTTAGTGTATTTGGGTTGCTTCAAACTACCATATCAGTATTTTTTATATAAATTTATTCAATTTTCAAAAATAAAATAATCTTTATCTAACTGGCGCTGCGATATTTTGTCGGTGAAATAATGTTACATAATCATTTTTAAGACAGAATTACGACAATTATCTATTTGTTAAAAACGCGATGTAAATAAATATTTTGTATTCAATCATAACTAAGACAAATTAAGAACAACATCTTTTTGTTTAAAATACGAGACGAAAAATACTAAATATTAGACATTTTATTCATAACTCATAACACAATGGTGAAAAAATAATTTTTCACTCAAAAACATGATGTTTAATATATTTCAAGTTGGCACTGTCAACGCACATTCAGAAAAATTACAGCGTCTCGTAAATCAAAATCCAGTCGTAAATTTTCCAAAAATATGTATTTTTCGCCTCGAGTTGTAATCGGATTATGAGTTTTTGTGCTGGGGCGTAAAAAGAATCATGTTAACAGGCACTGGAATGATTGTCATATGACAAATTATTATTCCACGTAATATAATTCCAATTGAGTCATAAAATGGTGAAAAGTCTCTGCAGCAAAGAAAAAATCTAAGTTATAGTACGTATTTAGAGATAGATAATAATAACTCATACTTTTTAGTAATGTAACTATAACTGTGAGCTTTTTGATTACCCAATCCGGAAAGTATTATTAATTTTTTTTAGTTTTTTTGTTATTTCCAGTTAAAGTTGTAGATATCGAATTATTGAACCAATTTTGTCCAATAATTGGCATGATAAGCTTAAAATGATTGAATACTAAAATTTCTCTGACAAAAGTCGTTATTTTATTCAATTTTATTTTTCAATTTTATTGCCTATGTCTATTTTAATTATATTTCATTCTCAATGAAAACATACTTTATTTATTATTATTACGCAAATGTCAAATTGTTATTTCCTTTCAATTATATTTTACTAAATTGGTTTAAAAGTTAATCCATTATTAGGTAATCAGGTTAGTATTTTTGTTAAAATCTCATAAAATATATGACATCAATTTGGTAGGTATACTCGTACATTTCCATGTAAAAGTATCTCCTACCGTCACGACAATCATTTATTCTTTTAAATGTTTCTTTAACTGTGGTTAACAAAAAAAATTATATCGCTTTTCAAATATCACGAGTCAGAAGCGTCAAATGATGATATAAAATTTAATAATTGTGTCAAATTATGATATTAAATTTGACATCAATATTCTGATGACATCAAACAAAATACGAGATCATTTTCTATTTGTCATATATATTTGTGTAAAAATAAATAGTAAATTATCAAATCGCTTGCAAACATAAAGAGTGAATTTGAATGGAAGATTTCAGGGCTATGATACAATAACAACAGCATGTTAATATATCTCCATTGATATTTCGTCAGGCTTCTCTCAACCTTGCATTATTTCTTAACTACCCCATTTCTCACACGATCAACTAACGATTTTCCTTATTGAATGCTTTTCCATAGCATTTAACATGATTTCATCCTTCCTGTGCCGTTCTTTAGCATCACTGGCATATTATCTAAGCTGTGTACGGAGCTACAAGTATTATATCACATCCAAAACAGGGTGCAAGGAGATAATGTGTTTATACTCACTATGTATACAATTTATTATAACAGTATATTGCACAAAACGCGAACAAAATAATTTGATTTATACGGGGTGCCATAAAATGTTTAAGAAAATAATTTTTTAAATCAGACTACTTAAAATAAGAGGCGTCGTGTTTTTGTTTAGTTGACGCTCGACTGGAAAATTTGCGCGTAGGTTGAATTCCGACCAGTAGCGAAATTAATCCAGGATACATTGATTTTCAGTGTATCTGAAAAATTCTATGATTGTTTTATTTATATTTTTTACATACCTACTCTTTCCACTTTCATAATTGGATTTTAATATCTCCAATTACATTATATCACTCTGTTAACCTTCAAAATAAGCTCACAATGAAACAAGTAAAAACATTTATTATTAGTATTATACTTCTCTAGCCTTACAAAATTTCATTGGCGATGAAAGTAATTTTTCATAAAGTATTTTTAAGCATGTATTGTTTATTATTTTAAAGAACAACAATAATTCGCAATATTTTGTATATGTCCATATTTTCATGCTAAATTTCAGGATTAATTCTATTTAGGAAAAATAAAAAAATATTTTTTATTGATACTTATGAAGAATGTTATTGAAGTCATAAACAGCTCTTAAACTAGCCAACGACTGGTCGCAAGGTATGCAAATGCCCAAAAGGCTATATATATGGCAAAATGAGATTGAAAATTTGAGTTCAAAAGTGGCCTCGTCATTTTCTCAATCTAAATATTGCTTCGTCAATTATAATTTACCGTTGTTCTTTCTGGGAAAATCTTACTTTCAAAACTTTAGATCTTAATTAAATTACCAATACGTCAATTATAAGATATTTTGAATTATTTATAACTGATTTGTTAAATATTGCGCATAAAAAATAAAAAATCAAACAATTATGAGAAGTAGTGATATAAAATATAATAAATTCAGCCTGTAGATTTTAAAGTGTAAAAACTTTAACGATACATACTGCTTTATAAATTTGATTATTGGCATCAGATTATACTAGATAGAATAAGAAATGCCAGGATCGGGGAAATATGCGAGATCGAAGATGTCGTTAGATGGGGAAGGCAACGAACTAGACAATGGTATGCGCATGTGAGGAGAATGGAATCATCCAGACTCCCCCACATTGCACTGTACGGCCAACTCCATGGTAGTCGTCTCTCGGGCTGACCACCAAAGAGATGGGTCGATAACTGGGAATCGACATCGCAGGAGGCTAGTCCCTCTTAAAAACACGCCGCAAGGCCTACAACAATAAGAAGAAGAAGAAGATTATACTATGCCTGAAACATTTATGAGATGGAAAAAATAGCCAAAGACTATCGTTTGGTAAGCGTAAGAAGGCAACGCTGTATGTACCACACAAGCAATCATTTCTGTCCACTCCTCCTTTGGTGCTGCTGTAATACATTATACATCTTCCACAATAAAAAGTATACATAATCTCACCGGATCAAAAGATCACCGGTGCTAGATTATTCTATTCAGATGTAATAAAATACATACATTCCAGAAGCGTAGAGATATATCTCAGTATTGGATGAATTAATATTCAGGTTGCTTTACCGCTATCCTTTGAGCTAGTTTAATCTCACAAACGTTGTGCGTATTATAACTAAGTTTAGCCCTTTCAAACCCAGAGAAATGTTCGTGCATATTAAATTGTTTTTTTTCTTTGCTTTTCCTTAAAGATTTATGAGAACCCTCATCTCAAAAAATATGCAAATAGTATTACGCGCTAATAAGTATTATTGTCCGCCTTTGTAGAGTAGTTGTTGGTATATTTGACTAACGTAAGGGTTTGTTTTCCCTAGAAGTTTATTTATAAATAAATTATGCCTCAAAAAAGAACAACGCTTTTTTTTTTTAATTATAATGTATTAAATTCTGGATCTTTGTCATTCAATTCGTATTTTTCCTTACAAATGATGCACCCCGCTTTTACAAATGTCCAAATCTAAGAAATAAAATGTTATAAAACATATCGTTTATTTAATTCGTTAAATAAGCTTAAAAACGTTTTGTTTATTCCATATTAAAATTCCAAAAAAAAATCGTGTACTTTGTAATAAAAAAATTACATATTGTCACAGTGTTATATTGATCGTTATCACATGAAGGCGTGTTGATCACTTCTGCGCTTTAGGGACCAGTTAAGGGTAATATTAAATAAATATTAGAGTGTAAAATCACTGATATTTATTTTCTGGAAATTACCTCTGGAAATAATAAATAAAAAATAAATAATTTCTGGAAATAAAAAAAAACCATTACACCACGGAGGCGGACATGTACATGATAGCAAAGTTCAAAATACTCAGCAAATACACTAATACAACTTCGATCACCTTGGGGTAGTATTTTACGAAAAAAGGGCATTAAAGTTTGTCTAAAATTATAATTTTTAATGCTCTCCTTAAAATTCATCATTCACTTTTTTTACCACTTTAAAAAGTGAACGATGAACGACAGGGAGAGTGTTATATTACCATACCACAAAGTAAACAATGATATTTATATAAACCAATAGATGTCTCTAGTGAAGTTCTAGGGATTCAAGAATAATGTTTCAAAATTGGTTCATATATATAGAACTTACAAGAATTTGAGTAATGTGGTTGTCAATAATGGGTAGAATTGGTAAATGTTACACGTCTGTAAAGTGATCACTTAAACCAGCTTAAAACGGTTGTCAGCCCCGTAAATGCCCAGATCTCCATATTCTTCTTCATCTTTGATGAGATGTCTTAAAATAATATGAATGCTACTTATGTACAAAATATTATAATTTTTACGTTAATAACACAAGTACATTTCAAAATCAATACGACTTTATTAACCATATAAAATAATAACAAATATGGACTTTGATGTATTTTAAATCGGAATTTAGTGACTGAAAGTGTCAACCAAAGTGTTTTCGGTATTCGCTAATCAGATGCGTGAGTCTCTGTCCGCGTAGAGCGCGTCACTCAAAAATTCCAACTCAAATTTAACGTCAGGGTTAGTCGGTATAATATTATTATATACAACAATTCCAGGATACTGAGTTTAAACCCCAATATCATAAGCACACCACGTGTGCTTTATATTCCTACGGCGTTTATTCACCCCTGTGACCTTTTGTCACAGTGAACTAAAAAGGAATGATAATGTAAAACGGTTTTTACCTGTTCGAAGTACTTCATAGGAAACTTAAATAAGTATTTATGACTAGGCAAATATTTATATTTAGGTGGCGATTTGATAATCGACAGTTGAACGATGATTGGACCATGTATGCAGAAACCATCCAATCCACAAATTAGAGATAATTGCATTGGAATGTTTTCAGAAATAAAATATATATAAATATATATCATCCCTATGCTAACTAGTACAAGCCAGGTTTGTTTTAATATTACCATCTTGACGCATTATTTACTGTGTGTTAATTCAAAATTTGTATTATTTTGTCAATTAGGTCGCCACAGTTTGGGATTTCATTGACTGGATGGTTTCAGTAAAATTAAAAAAAAATATAGAATGAACACATCCAACAGTCTTGGATAGTTTCAGCGAAATTTTATTTTGCCTGTGACCTTTTGTCACAGTGAACTAAAAAGGAATGATAATGTAAAACGGTTTTTTACCTGTTCGAAGTACTTCATAAGAAATTTTAATAAGTATTTATGACTAGGCGAATATTTATATTTAGGTGGCGATTTGATAATCGACAGTTGAACGATGATTGGACCATGTATGCAGAAACCACCCAACCCACAAATTAGCAAGCTGAGATAATTGCATTGGAATGTTTTCAGAAATAAAAAAATATATATATCATCACTTTGCTTACTAGTTGAATCCAAGTTTGTTTTGATATTACCATCTTGACGCATTATTTACTGTGTGTTAATTCAAAATTTGTATTATTTTGTCAATTAGGTCGCCAAAGTTTGGAATTTCATTGACTGGATGGTTTCAGTAAAATTAAAAAAAAATATAGAATGAACACATCCAACAGTCTTGGATAGTTTCAGCGAAATTTTATTTTCTTCTTCTAGATCGAAAGTCGAACACATCTAAACCAAAGGTTTTTTTTGCAGTATTTTCATGTATGTACATAATTTTAATGTGAAAAATGGTGAAAGCTGTCAACCTACATGGATGTTTGTAACATTTACTTGTGAATTTTTTGATTACGGGTAAGAAAAACGTTTAGCAAAAAATATTGTGATGATGTTTTAGGTAACGTGTCTTCAGCAAATTCAAATTTTACTATTGATGATGTAGCATTCATCCAAAAGTCAAACTTAGCAAATTGTAGGCTGGATGGTTTCTGATATTATGGTTCAATTGAGAGTGAAATGTTCAGATGGTTTGAGGATGTGAATTGAAAGATTAAAGAAAGAACGTAAAATAAATTTGTGAGGTGAATGTAGTTAGAAAAGCTTTAATGAAATTAAAATCTAACTTGCTTTATTTCCTTTAAATATTGAGATCATTTTTTTCCGTGTGTTATTACGACGATAAAAATTTATGAGACGAAAATACTAGAAAATAAAATAAATTTTAATTACACTGTTTTAGTTGTTAGTGCCATTCAAAGAAAATAAAATAAGATTCGAAATTAAATGACATGGATTATAAAATATAATAGTTCGTTAACTTAGTGAATTTTTAGAATAATAATTATCAGTATTTCATTATTTTTTGATATGATAATGATTTTGTAGTATAATAATATGGTGATTAAAATACAAATTTGAGATCAAAATTCGTTAAAAATGTTTGACTTAAACAAACTAACCATCAAGCCGCTTCTCCATAGGGGTAGGCAGAGAGAATAGAACGCCTCTCCATTCTGTCTTAGCAAACATTATTGGCCTCTTACACATTCGAACTTCAACTCGTACATATCCGCCGATTATTCTGACTTTTGAAACAATAATTATTAAGTATTTGAAATACTTGATCATGCCAAGGTTTTTTTCAGTCTTCCTCTACTCTTATTTCAAAATATAATAAACTTAGGTAAATTTTTTTTATAATATTTGGGTAGTATGTTTTCTAGGGATGGAAAGAAAGATGATAAAGACATAGAAAGGAGAGTGAATGCTGGGAACAGAGTGAATGGTGCACTAAAATTAGTTTTAGCAAATAAAAATCTATCAGCGGAAGCTAAACTGGCAGTACCCCTGCGTGATGGTTAGTTAGTTAGGTATAAATTGGTTTTACCGTTTTTTCTTCACATATTTAAATCATCTTGTATCTTCCCAGTCTTGTAATGAAAGACAACTAATATTGATTTACACTCCACCGAGAATCGATTCCAGGACAATCTAGATGAAACATGAACACCCGAATACTTTGAAGGCGGGTAAAATTTCACCCCCAAAATTTCTAATATGTAAACGCCTTCATAGGAGAGAGGCTTTTATTCAAATATATTCAAATTGATACATCAAGTAAACTAAGATGTTATCATTCTGTGATAATTCCACAATAACTTTATTGAATCCTATTATAATGTCATCTTATCTCACGCAATCACTACACCATCTCAAGTTTCCGGTGACGTCATATTCATATCACTCAATAGGACATACAGATATGTAGATTTGATTAGTTAGTAGACACATGTGTACATTGCAGCCTCTAATACTACATACATAATAATCAATCGTATGGTTCTCCATTTTATCGATTTAACGATTTTGATTTTTTTACGTTTTAACACCTCAACATAGATGAAATAAAATAAA
Source organism: Brachycentrus maculatus (assembly GCF_059751285.1). Lineage (NCBI taxonomy): Eukaryota > Metazoa > Arthropoda > Insecta > Trichoptera > Brachycentridae > Brachycentrus > Brachycentrus maculatus. Next base: position 1,267,516 of record NW_028280844.1, on the reverse strand, counting down.
GTCCGAGTATTAACAGGGCTTACGACACGTCATAGGCTAGTTCAAATGATCACTTGATCACGTATGACGTTCACCATTCTACCCAGCATTAACATCCACGCAGCTCATTTTCATAGAACTCATACATATATCATGTGATTCTCACGGCACGTGTGTGAGTTCAAGGCAGTATCTATGGTTTATGTAAACATACTTTTATTAAGCAGAGACTAATCAAATTAACCTCGAAATACAAGCTGCGCCTGTTAAATAAGTCGTGTTTTTAGGCATTTCTCAGTATGTAAAAATAATCCGGGGGTTGGATCATACAAACAAATAAAAATGTCTCCATTAAATAAAAGTCATGAGATTGATCATATATCTAGGAGTTACAAATTTTGATTAGTGTGATTTTGAATCATGTGTAGAATAGTGAATGTTGCGCGTGTATAAAGTGATTACTTTACCAGCCTATTACTGGCTACAAACCCATTAATATAATAATTCCATATATTTCTACACATTTGTTGAGATGTCAAAAAAAGTAATGAAAGTTAGAAAAATTTAAAATATGACTACGGATGCTTCATATTTTTTTAGCAAAAAAGCAGTAAATAAAAAGTTATATAATATATCAGTAGTCAAAATGATACTGTAAAGTTGTTGTACAGGATTAAAGCGTTATAAGCTAAATCGCATCTGTTGGATAATCCTATTTGAAAACAATTACGAGTTTCTGTTTTCTTACAGTCTTAATGGAGTAGAATCGCTTTGAACTTTCTGAAATCAGATCGATTTAAACATTGAAAACAACACCTTACAACAAGTTTTTCTTTTAAAGCTTTTATTATATAACATTGTACCGTATACTTTAAAGTCACGTTTTTTCATTGAAAAATATTTTTTTTCTCAAATAATGATTATTGGTAGGCATTCATTTGAAATTTGTTAGATAAAATAACACATTTTTTTAGGGTGTCCAAATCCTTATTCACAACTCTGGGTTTCTCCATATAGGAGTTATATTAACATTTTGGTATCTGAACATAGACGAAGAAGAATATGTAAGACTGAATATTTATACTACGACTTGTCATAGTATGGTTCAAGTGTTGACTTTCACCATTCTACCTATAACAAAAATACTTCTGAAAATTTTTAGATACATTTATCAAACTCGTAACGCTTTACATGTCAGTTCAAAACAGCCATCTGTGTTGAAACAAAGAAAGTTTTTGTTAGTAAAGACTATTTTGATTTGTGTGCAAGATCCAATTTTAGGATTAAATTCAAGTACTTGCGATCCGCGTGATGACATGATTATCATTTTTTTATATGGCTTAAAATTTGATAATGTATTATATTTATATTTTAATTTGACTATGTGCTTATAATTTAACAATTCTTTAGCGGAGATCATCTAGTTTTGTGAAAAAGTATTTGGACATACTCAAAATATTGTAAAGTAAAATGTTAACATTATTTTGATATCAAAAACTCAATTTCAGTTCACTGCAAAAATCCTCCTTTGATATTAATTTGTTATCTTCGTTTTGGATGATAAAACATATTTTTGTGATAGCCTTATTGCTACATTACTTACTACCTCAAAAATGTGCTGGTCATCATTTGATAGCGGTGATAGGCTACGCTATGCGATTTAATTAATATCTAATCCAGACGAAATTCCGTGCCCGCCGCAGCCCGGTGATAAATTAGTCGTTGGTCCGTGGAAACTGTGCCGTTCGACCACTCAGTATTAAACACGGCTTGGTACCTACCTACATATATCACTTTACAGGATGGCTTAAAACTACGGCACATTTTTCTCAACCCTCAAATGGCTGCATATCTGTCAGTTAAACATAATAAAATAAAATAAAATCAAAATCAAAATATTTTACAGCTTCCAAAAATCGATACTACAGAAAGATAGCACGATTCGAAGGCATGGCCTTGGTTATGTTAGCCAAAATAAGTTGGATTTACCCAAAAAAATCATGGATGCTACTTAAAGACAACATGATTCGAAGACATGGCCTGGATGACGTGAGCCAAGATAGATGGACCTACAACCTGAGGACAAAAAAAAGGGACTCCAACAGTCTACATAGACGATGAGTCCAGGTAATGCAATCTGGAAGAAAAATAAGAAATTGTCACCAAGTTTGCTGCTTCATTGTTTTTTTTTACATTTTGCTAAGATATTTTGTTTTGTTTTTGAATATTTAACAAATACAATAAAAACATCTCTCAAAAACTAAATTCAATATGTAGGTCGTAAGCCCCAGGCATCCCAGGATGCTCATAGTTTTATCTTCATATTTGTATGAAAACGATACGTGCTTCATCTTAAGTTGACACATATAATAAAAAATATCAAAATAAAGCATAAATATAAACTGAGAAAAAGTAAACAAAATATTCCATTCAAATAACCTTAAAAATAATAGTTTTCTACATGCAACAAATCAAATAAAACTGTGATTATTTTTACTTTATTTCAAAATATGTAGCTTAATTTATTTGTATGTCATAATCAAGAAAAAAAACACGTAGTTCGTTTAGCTACAGTAAACGGTATAGTAAACAATAATCTATGTTTTCTATCTCCATATTCTCGCTCTAGATGTAATCTGTACTGACACAATCATTATGATGGTCTCCTAGAAAATTCTCCTTTCGTTCAATTATAATGATTTCCTATTGTCCGGCTCGATATTCTATGGAACCATGTGTTGCGTCCCACCCAGCAAAACTGCCCTCTGCTATTCTAGTACATTTTACGGTTGAATGACTTCTGCTTATAAATGTTTGTATCCGCGCGAATGGCCGAACATGCAAATCACATATAAATGGGAGCACGCTTCGAGTACTCTAATAGTCCTTTGGATGGAAAACAAATTGAAGTTTATCGATTATATAATTCTGGAAATGTACTTTTATAAACGGGAAAATTGAAACGTAAAAAGACCACTTTTTGTGCTTATAAACACGTGTTTTGAGAACTATAGATGTTTTTACAGTAAGTAAAAATGCACAACATTTTGAGTATTTCCGAATACTTGTTCAGAAATCTGAGTGTCTCTACTTTTTCAATGAAAGGAACCATTGTCAGTCAAAACTTAACATCTTAAAATTACAACAAACATGCAAAGAAAACTTTACAAAAGTGCATACATTCAAATCTCAAAAAATAAATGTAAAATGTAGCTCTGAGATGCTCAGATTAGGAGTTACTTTAACATTTTCGGTTATTTTTTTTATTTTGTAAAAATATTATTTTTACTTTTTTTAATTGTTTGTTTAAATAAAAATAATGAAGTTAGTAGAGAAACCCAGATTTGTGAAAAAGTAATTTGGATACACTCAAGATGTTGGGAATAAAATAATCTGTTCAAATTATAAGCTGTAGAAAAAATTCAAATCATGTATCAGGCGTTTTCCAATATGTAAAATTAACCGGTTAGAATCTTACATACATCTGAATGAAATAATTTCTTTGAAATAAAAGCTAACCCAATTGTACCATTGATGGCTCTAGTGAAATCACATGTATCTATAGTGTCATCAATGATATACATATGTAGTAGTTACAAAAAATTCAATAGTGTGGTTGTCAGTCATGGGTAGAATGGTAAATGTTGAACTTATGTAAATTGCACACTTGACCAGCCTATGATAGCTCAAAAGCTCTGTATTAACTCAGACTTCCATATTCTACCTTATTTTCGTTACGATGTCAAAAATGTATGTTCATATTATGTATTTAAAATATATTAAAGGACATATGATTTCATTGTGAAAATAATCGTTGATATATATTACCAAATTAATTAAATTAATATCTAATTAGTAATGGTCAGCACGCTCGGCTACCGTTCTGGAGGTCCCGGGTTCGATTCCCAAGGGGGGTAAAATAAATATAAGTGATTTTTTCACTGTCATATTTATTCAATATTACCCTGGACTGGTACCTGAAGCGGAGGGCTGATCACCTTTCCTTCATGTGTAAACGATCAAGATTACACTGCGTTTATATGACGCAGTGCCTTATGCACCATTGGGGTGCGGATAAGAGTTTTACTAATATCTACACATTTTTTTAAATAATGTATATACACATACATTTTAATTAATACGTGTATTATCGTCGATTAATAAAAACAGTATTTTAAGGGCGTAAATGTTTTGGTTCATTTAATCCTGAATCCATGTCAAAATTCTATCACAAACCATTGTATCAGAGAATTTCTAGCTCAAAGACTAATCCGTCAACATTGTCAGGTCACAATTATTACTTTGATAAAATTGAAATATCTACCGGAACAGTGGAAAGGTACTGGCTCGAAGCTTTGTCACTAAAACTGTTCAGTGCTAAAGGGGTTTTATCCGCTACACAATTTGAATCCCGAAACGTAAGGTAAACTGTCATTTTATCCATTTTATACCTTCGTTTTACTGTTTTAGAGTGCCTATAGTCGATTAAGGCGACAATGAGTACCCATCATTTTAGTTACAACACCTACAGTGGAGGTTCGGGCCTGGAAATCATAATAATAAAACAGCATCAGGTACTTTCGGGAAACCGTTCGTAAAAATAGGCGATCAGGGAGTAAAATGAGAATATATACATAAATAAGAAAAAAATATCAATAGTCTTTATAAAAAGATACACAGCATACTTTTTCCCTTATCCTCACTGCACCCCAATATAGCATAAGGCACTGCATCATATAAACACAGTGTTATCTTGATCGTTAACACATGAAGGAAGGTGATCAGCCCTCCGCTTCAGGTTTATATCGAGTAAATATTAGAGTCAAATAAATCACTTGATATTCATATGAATCGAACTCGAAACCTCCAGAACGAGCGTGCTGACCATTACACTACTAAAGCTGACTATTTTTCATAATTGACTGGTTACTTTAATTGACTGATCCAATTATAAGCTAAAATAAAAATAAGAAAATCATATTTTTTGGCGTTTCTCACGTGTGTGATTATAATCCAGGATTTGGACCTCACATACTAATATAAGAGTTTCTGCTCAATAAAAAGCTTCTTTTCATCTCACCATTGATGTCTCTAGTGAAATTCTAGTGATTCAAGAACAATGTTTCGAAATTGTATGACATATAAAGAACTTCTAAGAATTTAAGTAGTATAATTGTCAATCGTGGGTAGAATTGGTGAATGTTACACGTGTGTAAAGTGATAAGTCGTAAGCCCCGTATATGCCCAGACTTTCATATTCTTCTTCGTCTTTGTCGAGATGTCAAAAAATAATATTCTTTTCTTATTTAACCATCAAATATTTTAACATTTTAATCAGAAAACATAAATAACGAACGTAAAAAAATATTTGTTGTGGGTGTTCACTAACCCACGCCTCGTCCCTGGAGAGGGTGCAGGGGTGGGGGTCGAAATGAGTAACCATTATTTTAGTCTCTAGGTAGAGTCAAGATGAGTTCTGTAATGGAGACTTTCCTGACTGCGATTACACTATTTCCTCCAGCATCCCTTGCCATAAACATTTTGAAACATGTTTTCTTTTTCAACATTGAAGGCTATTTCTCTTCGGGTGTATTACGAGCTGGCACGTGCCGTATTGGACTTTTGAAGGCATTTTATTGTTATATCGTTAAATCAAAAGATATTTGATAAACCCTTTAAATCAGCGTTAAAAAAATGTTATAATTTGAAAAACCAAAAAAATTGTTTTGTATTTTATAAACAATAGAATATTTCAATATTTTATTGTTATTATTTTTTGACATCTCATCAAAGATGAAGAAGAATATGGAAGGCTGACGACCGTCATAGGCTGGTTTGAGTGATCAATTTACACACGTGTAACATTCACCAATTCTACCCATTATTGACAACCATTATTTTATTGATGTCCAAATCTTTATTAACAATTTCGTTTTAAAGGTTTTTCCATTTAGTAATTATTTATATTGATATCCGGGCATAGAATTGACTATAAACCTAGTTTAATAAAATGTTTGTGTTTCATTTATTTAATTATACATATTCTTATACTTTGATATAACAACTCGAATTTAAAAGTCTGGATATTTACAAGGTCAAGTTATTTACTTCCTGTCATCGTCTGATTTAAATGATAGCTTTATACGCCTTTTATATTTACCATTCTACCCATAATTGACAACCGCGCTATATAGATTTCTGAAGTGGTGTTTTTGTTTCCTTTGACGTCATCTTTCACATGCTCAAATAACGGATTAAAATATAAGTTAAATTAAAAAAATATATAAAATATTTGAATTAGTTTAAAATTGTAAAAAAGTCATGTTTTCACATAAAACCATTCAAGAAGAATCATACATGCAATTCATGAAGGTCTCTGCTAATTAAAAAAAATACTCTACTCATCCATAGACGGTGCTGAGAACTAGCATAAAACTAGACTAAGAGGAGGGGAGAAGAGTAGAGAATCCAAAGAATGGATTATATCATGAACGTCCACGTTTCTAAATATAAAATATAATGTTTCAAACGTTTCTTGAAGGTTACTAGAGATGTAGTACTTTTCACGCGAAGAAATAATTCATTACATAGTCTAGCCGCCTAGACAGAACAGAAATTACGTGAGAATGAAGTGCTATGTCGAGAAATGAACGTGTTTTCTCCTGAAAAGATTGAATATTCAACTCCGACACGTAGCGGACCTAATCAACAAAAAAACATTAACAAAATTCAAACAAACCTGATCGCGAAACCTTCAATTTGTCAAATGTAATATCCCAAGGAGACGGACTAGACATAGACACACCAAATTAATTCGCACAGCAAAGTACTCTTGCAAAGCAAAAGCAGTAACTAATGTCCCCATCAATCGTGCCATGACCTCTTACTATCAACTAGACAGATACGACATTGGCGTACCCCATTTCAACGTCACTATGTGTAAAAAGATAATTAAGATAACTCTCTAAAGCAGTACCGTTCTCAAATTAATTTTCGTTTTAAAAAGAATTTAGTTTTTTTTCACTAAAATATTTACTAAATAGATAATTAAGATAACTCTCTAAAGCAGTACCTTTCTCAAATTAATTTTTGTTTTGAAACGAATTTATTTAATTTATCACCATCAACTAGATATAAATGAAATTGAGATACTTAATTGAAATAAACTATGTTTAAAAATAAAATAAGATTAATTGTTGAAACAGTAGCATCATAATATTAATTTTAGTTTTTTTTATTATTTTACGCATGATTTAAAATGAAAATAATCAGCTTAATTTTTTGTCAATAATCAAGAGCCTCCAAAAGTAATTAATCAATTGTGATAAATCTTTGACACAACTTTGACGGTAAAAACGTGTTTTGTACCATAATGGCAGCGCTATCTGTTAAACGTAACAGCAACACCAGCAATACTAAACATAGCTCATAGTGGACAGCTACTGCTACTGGACAACCTTGAAATGAAAAAAAAATATTTTTTGACATCTCATCAAAGATGAAGAAGAATATGTATGGAAGTCTGGGCATTTACAGGGCTGACGACCGTCATAGGCTGGTTTAAGTGATCACTTTACACACGTGTAATATTCACCAAATCTACCCATTATTGACAACCACACAACTCAAATTCTTGGAAGATGTCAAAAAATATTATGAAAATAACTCCTGTAATTGGAGATAATCCAGATTTTGTGAAAGTATTTGGACACACTCAAAATGTTGTGAAAAAACTTTTGTGTGAAATGAAATAAAACTCAATAAGTAACGTTTAAGTAAGTAACATATTTTTAATATTTTGTTACTTAAGCCCGTGTGGTTTTCATCCTTTCGCTCGTTTAAATCAACAGATTTTATTTATAAATCGACTGATGTTGGAAATTGAAGCGATGTCAAATAAAATGTGCTCGAATGCGAAGTACTTGAGTTCTCAAGGCAAGGAGAGTAAAGACTTCGCCTTTCAAGTGATCACTGAATCACTCTCCCTAGGGCAAGATTCCTTCAGTATTAATCTTAATTCTACCTACCTCACAAATTTCAGTTAACGCTTGCGGTGGAAGGCTATCGATTAGTATGCAACTCAAACTTTCGAGACGGGTAACGGGGTTTAATAATATTGGAAGCCCCCGGCCCGATATTAGTTAAAGATACCTGGTATGATGGACTGTTTAACAATTTCTTGATTCATTTTTAATTTAAGTTACAGTCCTAAAATTTTGAGTGTTTCTAAATACATCCCTCACCCCTTTCAAGAACATCATAAATCAAAAATCGTCAATTTTCAGTTGTGCATGTTTTCGGAATGCCTAGAAAATGTACTATATCCCAGCAAAAGCGGCATATTTTGAACTCAATATTTACCCGTTACAGGGCAGAAAATGTTGTTTTTGCATTTTGAAGAAAAGGTATTGTTTAATTATTTTTTTAAATATACTAAATATTTTTCAAATGGAGATAAAATCTTCAGGTTTAACCTACAAAAATCTGTTGCACTGTAAAAAAGTTTAATAAGTAGATTGTTTATTTTTAAAACATTGTTTTATATTGTTAAACTTTAACAACGTTCTCCTGAAAAATCACGTTTTTTGATTTATGACGTTCTTGAAAGGAGTGAGCGACATGTTCACAAATCTGGATCATCTCCAATGGGGATTTATTTTTAAATTATTATTATTTTTCTATTTTTTTGACATCTCAACATCGATAAAGAAGAATATGGAAGTCTGGGCATTTATGTGGCTTACGACCATGGGAAGAATATTTGAATGTTACACGTGTGTTAAGTGATCACTTAAACAAGCCTATGACGGTCGTAAGCCTTGAAAATGCCCAGACTTCCATATTCTTGTTTGTAAATGTTGAGATATCAAAAAAAAGATAAATAAATCCTATAAATGGAAAAAAATCTAGATTTGTGAACAAGTATTTGCACACACTCAAAATGTTGTTAATTATTTTTATTGTTCAAATATTTTAATAATAACTCCTCATTGGAGTTAATCCAGATATGTCAACAAGTATTTGAACACACAAATGTTGTAAATAAAGTAACTGGTCAAATTATAAGCCAAAAATAAAATGAAAAGGCTATTTTCTAGCGTTTCTCGTGTATGTGAATATAATCCAGGATCCGACCTCACAAACATTTAAATGAAAAAGTTTCTGCTCAATAATATAATATAATTGATATCTCAACAACGATGAAGAAGAAAATGGATGTCTGGGTATTTACAGCGATTACGACCGTCATAGCCTGGTTTAAGTGATCACTTTACACACGAGTAATATTCACCAATATTACCCATGATTGACAACCACACTACTCAAATTATTGAAAGTTCTCTTTATATGATCCAATTTTGAAACACTGTACAAGAATCAATAGAATTTTCTCTAGTGACATCTATTGGTAAGACGAAGAACCTTTTTATTGAATCTCTTATATTTATATGTAAGGTCCGATTCCTGGATTATAATCACATACACGAGAAACGCCAGAAAATATAATTTTAATATTTCAGCTTATAATTTGACAAGATAATTTTTTGACAACATTTTGAGTGTGTCCAAACACTTGTGTAGAAATCTGAATTATCTCCGATTAAATGAGTAATTTATCTTTTTGTAACCATCTCAACATAGATGAAGAAGAATATGAATAATCTATTATTCTTATTTATTAAGGTAGAGATAATTCATAACCTTCTTCATCTATGTTGAGATGTTAAAATTTTTTTATGATGAATAACTCCTATAATTTGAGATAATCCAGACTTGTGAACAAGTATTTGGACACACTCAAAATATTGATGATTCATCTCAATTTACTTAATTTTACTAGGGGCTTCTTCATGAAAAATGTATTTCAGCCGATTAGTTGAGTATTTGGTTGCATTGTACGCTGAAAGGTCACTGAGGGATGGTAATAGGGGTTGCTGGGAGGCCGTAAAGGGTACTTCCTTTTTCATATTGTTTGTACCCCTGAAACAGACAATGGGTCACTTTTACAACCCCGTATTTCTTCGCATTGACCTTTGTTTATTTTTACTTCCGGCAGACCATCAAAAGGGCGATTTTTCAAAACAGAAAACGATATATGAAATTATGTGGAAACAAGTTGAATAATAATTTTAATTTCATTAAAAAAAAAACCTAAATCAATGCATGATATACAAAAACATCTAACATTTCATAAATGTATTATTTTTTTAACATCCTTTTCTGATACAATGACAAAAGAAAAAACTTAATGCCGAATCAATAAATAAAATATCCTTTTATGACATTATCTTTTGATTCAGAATGAAGTTTGTGGAATGAACTGTTGACTTTTTTTTAAATAATCGCTTAATTAATACCAATAATTTAGTTTTATTTCATTACACACGACTAGTTTCGAAAACTATAGTTGTTTTCATTGACAGGTTAATAGTAAAACTTAGAAGTGTTTTACTGTTCATCTGTCGATGAAAACAATTGTAGTTTTCGAAACTAGTCATGTGTAATAAAATAAAACTCAAAATGGTATCATAAAAGTGTTTATATATTTTTTTAATAATCCTAATATAAAGTTTGTTTTATCTAAAAAAATGTTTATATAATAATAACGTATTTTCTTCATCAAAATAAAATAAAACTAACAAGCCATAATACCACTTCCCCACAGGGGTAAGCAGGGAGAATAGAACGCAAGACCAATCTGTCTCTACAAATATCTATGTATCTTGTACCTCCTTATACTCGTACATACCCACTGATCATTCCGACCATATATTTCAAGTAATTGAAATACTTTCTTTTGATCGTTGTTTTTAACCACATTCATTTTATTAATTTGTTTTACTGTTCTTGTTCCACTCATCAGACTTATTCGTCCAAACCATTTCAACACTAACTAACTAACCATAACGCCGCTTCCCCGCAGGGGTAGGCAGAGAGTATCGAACGCCACACCACTCTGTCTTTGCAAACATTCTTTGCCTCTTCTACATTCATGCATCTCCTCATACATACCCGACGATTATTACGACTCCTGACCCGGCCGCTTTCAAATATGTGACATACCTGATAGTGCCAGGTTTTCCTCGGTCTTCCTCTGCTTCTTTTTCCAACTACATTCGCCTTATAAATCTCTTTCTGAATTTAATCGAAATATTTTATTTTTTTCATCCTTGTATTATTACCTAAAATTACTATTATACTATATTCCTATTCGAACATTTTACATTTTTTTTTATAAAAACCGATTTTGTAGTAATTGAATAGGTAGCAGATTTGCCGAAAGAAAAGATTTGTATCAGCCCTTGTTAGCTTTATCCCTTGGAAACATAAATGATTCATTTTATACTATTTTTTTATTAAAACAGTTTCAATGTAATGTGACATCCAAGTTATGAATAGTAAGATTTTTCAAGAGAAAATAATAATACAATTTTTATTATCAGGTCATATCCTGAATATTTATGGTATCATTTTCTCATGTATGATTTACAATGTTATTTACATTTTGACATTGTATCTAAATTAAAACTATTTTATGATCATTATCTAACAAACACAGGAGTAAGTACCAAGATGTGTGTATTACGCATAAAATTTTACATACTATACAAAACGAATGGGTCCTAAAGAAGTCCTGAGAACCATTCTTGACGGTATGACAACATACATATATTTGTGATTTTTTTCAATGATATATATATGTTATTACTATTTTCGACTTGAAACTGAAAAGCAAGACTTTGCCTTTATGTATGTAGTAGAAAATTGAATAATTTTTTAATAAAGGATGGTAGATGTTTGAGAATTGAGGACTCATTACCTGATGTTTGACTGGCTTAGGTGATCACTTTTTAATGTTCGCATGTATGTGTGTGTGTGTGTGTGTGTGTGTGTGTGTGTGTGTAAGTGTGTGTTATTTTGAAAGATGTGGAGTTTTGGTTAACATTGCTACCCTTGGTTGAAATTTGTATTTTTACCACCTGGAGGGCGAAAATCAAGTGTTTTGTTAATAAAAATATTAAATCGTTATTATAAAATACGTTAAAATTCGAAAATTATTTTGTTAAATAATTTTCACCGGCTCTAATAAAATAAATAAGCCAGGTCACAAATATTAAATAAAGCAAACACATTGATCGAAATTTCAAATTTATAAGGACGATATGAAATAAAAGAAAATTACTTATCTAATTCATGTAAGTTTAATATGTATGAACATATACAATTTTTTTAATGCCTCATTGTTTGGAAAATGGGATATTAAAATAATAAATGATTTATTGCTTTCATGGAAAGCACTTTCTTATAGCGTGGAAAATTTCATACAATCTCATGTAGGAGCGGATTGAAAATTTATCGCCATCAAAGGCAATAAGAAAAAACCAGGCGTCCTTGCCGAAGGCTTATAGCAAACACTTGATCTGGAAAGTTCCACTGAAGGTTTCTATTTTAACTTCATATAAAGAGGGTGTTCTCAAATTGAATTATACCCTTATCCGCACCCCAATGGTGCATAGGGCACTGCATCATATAAACGCAGTGTTATCTTGATCGTTTTACACACGAAGGAAAGGTGGCGGAGGCGGCATATATGCCGCCTCCGTAGTGTAATGGTCAGCACGCTCGGCTACCATTATGGAGGTCCCGGGTTCGATACCCAGGGGGGGTAAAATAAATATAAGTGATTTTTTTCACTAAAATATTTATTCAATATTACCCTGGACTGGTACCTGAAGCGGAGGGCTGATCGCCTTTCCTTCGTGTGTAAAACGTTCAAGATAACACTGCGTTTATATGATGCAGTGCCCTATGCACCATTGGGGTGCGGATAAGGGTTTTATTATTATTATTATATATAATATCTAAGGCACAAATCTAATCGTTGATAAGAATGTGACGCAATAGATGACCGAGATAGAGTTTTTTTATGAATTTTGTACGGAGAGTTCTTTTAAATATTTCACTTTTAAAAACATACGCGTTTATGGATCATTTAATTAATTATTTCACACACATTGCAAAATAAAATTCTATTTTTAATGAAGGGAAAATATTATCACACTGCTGACCATAAGGGTGTCTACAGGTATACATATAAACTTAGTGAGAACCTTCCTCCCCCCCTGAGAATCGAACCCGGCACCTCTATTATGATAGCCAAATGTGATAACACTTTACATACTACGGAGGTGAATAATAACAGCTTAGGATGATTAAAATAAGCAAATAAATATTATTTTCAAATCTATAAATATCTAAAAATGTTTTTCAATCGGTCCAAAAAAATTGTTTAAGGTCATATTTTTCAAAAAAAAGTTTAATCATTGTCATGAGCAAATGACAATTTATTATTTTAACTACAAAAACAATTTGTTTATTTGTTATTTAACATATATTTTCTCCGTAAGAACCTCAGTACCAACTAGCCTTTTAAATATTTTTATCGTATGTTATTGTTTTTTTTTTTTAAAACAAAACCTTTCAAATTTAGTACCTTATGATCCAAATGCAGGTGGATCTACCAATGTAGATAAAATACAAAATAATATTCACACAGATCAATGAAATTTAAAAAAAAATAGAATAAAAACAATACTTACGCTCAAAATAAGCCATTAAATCATTGCTCAAATTATTCATTAAAATTTGGGATTATGTTTATTTTTTATTATTTTTTTTATTTCACAATTTGTTCTCATTTCTGTTCGATATTCGGGTGTTCAACATTATCTTTCTAACACCCTGTAATCTTTAACAATTCATATGTGTCAATGTTTGCCCATTTCATGAAACATGAATGTATTTTTCCTTACAAAACTAATATAATCTGACGTCATCTTTATTATTTTTGCTTATCGCTACCGAGAAATACCGTCGCTATTTTTTGAAACGAGTAAAAGGAGGTGGAAGAATCCAATTTATAAATATGCTGACGGAAAACGATGTTAGGGTTGAAAAATTGTCTGATTTAAATAATGACTAAGGTGTATTGTTTTCTGTGTCTTATCTTTACAGTATGTAAGTAGGTAGTGTTGTTCTTGAATGTCGAAATAAATCTAACGTATACGCATTAAAAGTTATTTGCATGTACTAAATGATAACATTACTGTCCGCATCCCTCTTATTTTTATCAACACAAAAGACAAATCATTCTGTTCTATTTATTTTTTAACGATTGATTGTTTATTTTAAATACCGTCAAATTCAATAAGGTAGGTGCTTTAATAATTTTTATTTAAAAAACCTTTTTATCTACATTATTCTTAAAAAAAAGATCAATAAATAATATTTTTACGACCTTTTTTGTTTCTTTTTTTCTAAATTTTGGTAAACGAAAAAATATAATGTGTTTAAATATAAGTAAATTTTAGTGACGCACGTTTTGGGACAATTTTATTTTATATTCATTTTGTATAGTTCACCTTTATCATGTAGTTATAAACGTATTTAGCTATCGTCCCATATAAAGTTTTCAGGGGTTTCACAAATATAGAATGTGATTTTCACTTTTTTTTATATAAAATTTTCAAGGGTATCGCAAATATAAACATGATTTTTACTTTTATATTTATTTAATATAAAATTTTTAGGGGCAACACAAATATCAAAAATGATTTTCATTTTTACGTGAAGGTATTTTTATCATCCTCCATGAAACGAAGAAGTGCTGGACTAATCACATTGCATAAATGTAATGCATTAAACTAATGAATAAAATAACACTGCATCTATACGATGCAGTGCAATATGCATCGACGTGTATTGATAGGGGAAACAAAAGAAAAACAAAAAGATACATATTTGTAAAATCTAAAGAATCTTCAATGATACGTGTACTTTATTATTATTAAAAAGGAAACTAACTTAACATTTTTTATGTGTGAGTCTGGTCAAATCTGGTGTTTATAAAGGGACTCAATTAAAGCGCAATATTGTTATTCATTAGTAAAAATGTGTTCAATGAAATATAAATAATTGAACAGTTACAAGATTTATTTGTAACATTAGAAAATGAAAACCGTTACACTGAAAACAGTACACACACATATGTACTGCTTTGCAATGAATCAAAATTTGAAATATTATGCTTGAATTTTTTTGTACTCATATAAACCAATTTACTTGTGTAAGAAAAAGAAATTGGCTTATAGTCTTTTCAAATGTAGCCAAAAAGGTATCGCTTCAGTGAGCATTTCGAAGGACGCGAACCTTCCGTTTAAATTAAATATTTGAGAAATAAATAAATAAAATGGAGTGGAGTAACACGCCTAACATATCCGCCATTTCAGGGTTCAATAAACAACGTATCTTACAACCGAAGCAAAATATTTAGGGATAAAGTATTCTGTTTAAGACGTAGAATTGAGGGCCTCCACTTAAATATTCGGAAAATAATCCTCTTAAGTGCCCTGTCGTATAAAAGAGGCACTTAAAAGATAAATCCTCGCACCCCTGGCTGCCACCCCTAGAACAATAAACAGGGGGTGTAAAAAAGGGTTACAAAAGACTTGGCCGTCTTATCATAACAGTAATGGGCAGAACATTTTATCGTTGACACTCTTATCAAATAAACCCTGTGCAGACACCGACGTCTGAAAAATTAACTATCCTTAAGTATTGACGATTCCAGATAAGAAGAGAACAAATTTCATTTATTGATTCAAAAGTCCACAGGAAACCTTATAATATGTACGCAGCATTATCTTGATAATTAAATACACGAAGGAAAACTGATCAACCCTGCACTTCAGGTACTAGTCCAGCATTTATTAAATAAATATCACAGTGATAAATCAAATATATTTGTGTTGATCTACCTTTGATTCGAATATGACCCCTAACCCGGTAGTTTTCTAATCACTTTAACAATAAAAATCATGATCAAAAATGACTCTTAGATATTGAAGTCTTCACTTTTTTTTCTTACGAAATAAAAATTTGTTATTTTGTTAGAAGTAAAAGTTAAGAGGGAACAAAAAAAATCACTTTTAAATAAAACTCTTAAAAGACAAATATGGCTATTCTGCATTATTAAAAGCACCATACGATATTAGAATATTTTTTAAACATTCTTTTTTAATTATTTTCAATTGGAGCATTTTAAGGGTGGAAAAAGTTATTTAGCTCGTAGATAATTAAATACATAATATAGAAGTAGCAAAAAGGTTTATTTGAAAATTATTGAATAATTTTGCACGAAAAAATGTTTTACGAAAGGCCGTCTGTTAACAAAAAAACAACAACAAACCTTGTCTTTTAGTGATTGTATCACAAGTTTTAAGAGCGAAGATAAACGAAATAACCTTTAGAGTTGAGAACCGTAATAAGATTCACAGATAACATTTATGGAGTTTTTCAGTATGCCAAGATGAGAAAATTAGGGTTCAAGTCATTCCACTCTCAATCTCTCTGTAGGGGAAATACCCCTTATTTCCGTAAACTACCCCCTACCCTGCAAAGGACACTGCATTGGATTGATAAATTTTTATATAGAATATTTAGTATATTAAGACCAGTCAAGGAATTGTATTGGTTTTTTATGTGTAAGTTATGAATTTTCAAAGGACTCTGCGATTTTCTAATATAAGCTTGTACAAGTGCGAGCTTCTTTTCTTCATCTTAATTTAAATTACCTAAAATTGAAAGATATCTTTACTTCGACAATATCTATCGTTTTCCATTTTATATACTGATATATATTGTTTTTGTATGAAAGTAGATGGAAGTCTGATCCTTCCATGGACCGACCTGACTTAGATGATCACTAATTATATGATTACACGTTGTGTAACGTTCATCATTTTTCTCATTGTAAAACATTTATATTGCATTAATTGTTGAAAAATGTTCACAAGCATTATTGTTGTTGGATTCGTATTGCATTATTGTAATTTTGATTTTTATTAATTTGATATTCAAGTAACAAATAATCGTTCTTGTTTTATTTTCTTTTAACGGTCATTTATAACCGAAATCTCTTTATTCGCAAAATTCTACTCTTCGATACCATTCAACACACTTAAAGATACGTATGTTAACTCGCCATCAAATATCATTATTTATATAAAGAGAATATACAACACGTCTATGAGTTATTTGTTAATTATAACAGAAGCTTGAATTTAAGATCACAATCTTTCTTATCTTTTGATTATAATTTCTCAACCTTGCAGTATGAAATGAAAGCTCTAGCTGTAAAATGTAAGGAGCTTCAAATCAATGTATTTTGATTGTAAAAACAAAGTTATTTAAACAATACTGAAGTTTATTTACATCCAAGGGGGAAAACATAAGTTATATTTGAGCTGTTTATGTTTTGTTTTCATCTTTCAAATTAAACTTAAGGTTCGTGGAAGGAACATAAATGTAATAATTTCATGTTTTGTTTACAAATATTTATAAGAAAATATACATTTTGTACAAGTTATATGTTTCATAATATACAATTTTTTTTTAATGTTTGTATAGGATGACATCAATGAGTGTATGATAATTGTTGGGACTTTTTAAAATAAAACCAATTCAATCCGATTCTCTTTTTTCTAATGTTTTTCAATGTGTGTCAAATTTATTTATATTTTTTATTTATTTTAGTCTTAAAATCCATATAAGTCAGTGATTGCATTTTGTTCTTTGTCAAATATTTTCAAGAGGAAAAAGAGTAGAGTTTTTTTCATATCTCTTTGATTTTGACTGTCGAAGAAGTGAAGGTTCCAAAAGAGGCTAATGAATAGTTTAACATAATAGTATAACTGCTAATGTAGCACTGAATGAGGTTGAACATGTGGTTGTACTGAAATTCGGTATTGCGATTGCCTGCGAAGTGATCTTGTGATCACCTCTCCTTTATTATTTATAAAATATTAATAATACTTTTTTAAGGTATTCCTGGTTTTTGTTGTCATTATATTTAAAATTTATGATACTTAGTTATTGTCTGCCTCCGTGGTGTAAGGTGTAGAGTGTTTAGATACCGTACTGGGGGTCCCGAGTTCAATTTCTAGAGGGGGGGGGGGTGAAAATAAATATTAGTGATTTTTCACTTAAAAATTTATTTAATATTACCCTGGACTGGTCCCTCAAGCACAAGAGTGATAATTTTTCATTCATGTAAGCATCGATCAAGTTACCATTGCGTCGAAACAATGCATTCCCCTTGCACCATTGGGTGCGGATAAGGGTTAAAATACACAAATAAAAAAATAAGGACCGGTAGTGCAATTTTTAACAGCCGTGTTTATCTTAAATCCTTTATCTCTACCCGCCCCCAATACAATACGACATCTAAATAATATATTTTTATTCGAGACAAATGACATTAATATGGGCAATGGATAAGTCAGGCAAACATTTTGCGCCAAGGTGCGGCGACCGGCGCCGGAAGTGGTCGGGTGCGGGAATGGCTTTCCGGTGGGCTGACCGACAAGTCAAATAAAACCTTCAAGATAGGGCTGCGCAACCCTTGAATTTTTTATAAATAGTTATTAATGTATCCATATATTTGAAGGGTTTTTATTTTTTAATATGTATAAATTCAATTTAAATGCCTTTTTTTTACTAAGTTTCTAACAATTATATCGTCATACGGGAGGATGCGACCAAGTGGATTTTTTTTTTACATTTTTGACAACTCAACATTGATGAAGAAGAATATGGAAGTCTGATATTAACAGGGCTCAAAAGTTGTCAGAGGCTAGTTAAATAATTACTCTCTAAACGTGCAACATTTACTATTCTACCTATGATTGACAACCACACTACTCAACTTTCTGAATGAAAAAAAAACTCTAACATTTATCGTAAATCTCATGACACTTAACGTGTGAGTGAGCTTTAATTAGGCAGAAACCGTTTAATTTGGTGTATGCAAGATCCTTACCAGTCACCTAACCTAATTTATCTATTGATATTAGTAATGTTAGTAAATAACCACTCACCGACTACTTCTGTCTACCGGTTTCGAGACGTACCCGTCTCTTCGTCAGGACATACACTACAATTTAACAATCATGCGAACAACACTACACCACACCCACTTAGTACTATTCACATACACTATCACTACACATGCAAAACATGCAGAGCGAGTTGTTAGTCCCACCATGCTTTTGGGAAACTAACATGGTGGGACAAACAACTCGCCCTGCATGTTTTGCATGTGTAGTGATAGTGTATGTGAATAGTACTAAGTGGGTGTGGTGTAGTGTTGTTCGCATGATTGTTAAATTGTAGTGTATGTCCTGACGAAGAGACGGGTACGTCTCGAAACCGGTAGACAGAAGTAGTCGGTGAGTGGTTATTTACTAACATTACTAATATCAATTAAAATGTTTGACCACAAAGTAAATGCTTTGAATATAAATAATAATTTATCTATGTTGAAATGTCGGAATTTAAAAATAGCTCCTTAGGGTCGAAACCCAGATTTGTGGACAAGTATTTGGGTGCACTCAAAATGCTGTGAATTATCTTAACCGCCTTTTAAACCTGAATTTTATGAAATATTTTCTACATAAATAAAAGCTTTTTCAATCCAATATAGACGACTGTAGGGAACTCATATAAAGATACTGTGTCATGAGATTCATCATATCGCTCACTCCTTTCAAGAAAGTCATAAATAAATAAAAAACTAGATTTTTCAGGAGAACGTTTTTAATGTTTAAAAATATAATACAATGTTTTAAAAATAAATATCAAGCCACTTATTGAACTTTTTACTGTGCAACAGATCTCTTTAGGTAAAACCTGAAGGTTTTTTCTCCATTTGAGAAATAAATAGTAAATTTAAGAAAAATAATTATACAATACCTTTTCTGCAAAATGCAAGAACAAACTTTCTGCCCTGTAGCGGGTAAATATTGAGTTTAAAGTTAAAAAAATGCTGCTCTCGATGGGATGTAGTGCATTTTTTGGGCTTTCCGAAAACATGCACACCTGAAAATTGTCGATTTTTTATTTATGACGTTCTTGAAAGGAGTGAGTGATATGTCTAATAGTTCCGAAAACTTTAGTCGTTTGGTTATCATAACCGTAAGTAATGGTGAATGTTGCACGTGTGTAAAATGATAACTTAACTAGCCTATGACAGATCATAAACTCATAATTTGACCAGATAATTTATTTACAACATTTTGAGTGTGACCAAATACTTGTTCACAAAATCTGGATTATCTCCAATTACAGGAGTTATTTTCATATTATTTTTTGACATCTCATCAAAGATGAAGAAGAATATGGAAGTCTGGGCATTTACGGGGCTTACGACCGTCATTGGCTGGTTTAAGTGATCACTTTACACACGTGTAACATTCACCAATTCTACCCATTATTGACAACCACACTACTCAAATTCTTGGAAGTTCTATTGTATATATATGAACCAATTTAGAAACTTTGTTCTTGAATCACTAGAACTTCACTAGAGACATCTATTGGTGAGACGTAAAGATCATAAACTCCATCAAAAATACCCAGACTTTCATATTCTTCTTAATTTATATTGAGATGTCAAAAATCATGTAGTTTTATTGAAATGATCAAAGAAAACACTTCGTTTTTTACCACTTGAGTTTTATTATAGACTACATGTTTCAGAAGTTAAACTTCCATCATTCAGGTCTGTATAGTAACTATAATTATTATACAGACTTGAATGATGGAAGTTTAACTTCTGAAACATGTAGTCTATAATAAAACTCAAGTGGTAAAAAACGAAGTATTTTCTTTAATCATTGTAACATGTCTTACCACAAAGTTAATGCCGAAACAATAAATAAAATAGTTTTATTGAAATTTTGTTAGTTTTATTTAAAATTCATTTAATTGTGATGTTGTAATGTTTTATCTAATTGTTGTTAATGGAGTCGACGACTAAAGGTAGTCAACCCCTCAGTTGGGATAAGGGTGTCAGTACATAATGAAATTCTCCGTATTTCTAGCATTGTTCGCCTGAGAAACCTAGATTTAAGGATACGCTTGGAAATTTATATGTGTGGCTCTTTTTTTTCTTCTTATTTTGACTACCCTTAAGAAAGATTCCAATTCGAGATCATCCATTGGAAAATAATTATATCGATATTAGAATGGCAGCCACGGTGATAAAAAACAAATTTTATTATTTTTTGACATCTCATTACAGACGAAGAAGAAAATGGATGTCTGGGCATTTACGGGGCTGACGACCGTCATAAGCTTGTTTAAGTGATCACTTTACACACTTTTACTTTTTTATGAGATATCAAAAATAATATGAAAATAATTCCTGGAATTGGAGATAATCCAGATCTTATGAACAAGTATTTGGACACACTCAAAATATTGTAAATAAACAAATCTTTTTTTAATCTATCCTACTTTGTAAAAATAAAAATAAAGTTTATGACATGTTTTTCAAAAAATAATGAAATAATTCAAATAAAAATAAAAAATTGACCCCTCTACTGATTTATTAACCACCCCCTCTTAACGTGTTATGGACATGTGGAGCAAGTAGCAAACGACAAAATGACTAAGGAAGTATATTTGGCAAATGTGAATGAGATAAAATAACCTAAAATCTTGTATGGTTAAAAGTCTACGTTACCAGAGGCCATGTATGACTAAATGTATGGACGTGAAGGCAACTGGAAATGTTTTTCAGGACAGAAGAGTGTGGCGTTCTACCTTCTCTACCTACTCTTGCTGTAGACGGCGTGATGGTAGTAAAAAGCATAAAAAACTATTTTGTAGTTTTTCTTAGTTCTAAATTCACTCAAATAATACAAAAACCGCATGCTTCGAGGAGGATATCAGAAAAACTCCAGCAGTACTCCTAAAAATATTGTATTTATAATAAAAGTGAGCTTGTGACAATCGCAATACATTCAGTAGCATAACAAATAAACTGCGTGAAACGTGAGGTGAATGTTTAGGAAAATGCAGTTCAAAATTACCGTACACAACTTTAGCGCAGCAGTTAGAGTGAAATAAATAAAATGTCTAAGGAAATGTAAGTAGCACACGATAAAACGAAACGTTCGACCATTGGACCAGGTATCAATGAATTTGACCGTAGATCAAACGTAGTTACTGCCTCGAACTCACACATGAATCAACGTAAGAATTAAATTATATAGTATAAATCTATCACTCCTTTCAACAACGTCATATATCAAAAATCGTCGATTTTCGGTTGTGCTTGTTTTCGAAATGCCCAGAAAATGTACTATATCCCAGCAAAAGCGGCATATTTCAAACTTAATATTTACCCGCTACAGGGTAGAAAGTGTTGCTTTTGCATTTTGAAGAAAAGGTATTGTTGAATTACTTTTTTAAATATACAAAATATTTTTCAAATGGAGGAAAAACATTCAGGTTTTACCTTAAAAGATCTGTTGCCCAGTAAAAAGTTCGATAAGTGGATTGATATTTATTTTTAATAAATTTTACTATATTTTTAAACCTTAAAATCAAACTCCTGATAAATCAAGTTTTTTGATCTATGGCGTTGTCAAAAGATATGGAATCCAAAAAAATAAGTAGCGTGGTTTTCAATCATAGATAGAAAAGTGAATGTTACATTTGTATAAAGGGATCAACTAGTCTTTGAAAGATCTTTAAATACCCAAACCCTCATATTCTTCTTCATCAATGTCGAGATGTCAAAATATGAAAATTCAGTGTTTAATATGAAGTTCCGTTACAAATATCCGGTAGAATTTTGAACACATTAATTACACTTAGTAGACGCATTGTGTATCTAATTAAATTTCAGAAGAAAGGAAGAAGATTCATTATTTTTTCATTAAATGTTTTGAAAACTTTTCAAAGAGGAGAATAATATTTCCTTTATAAGAAATTGGGCCGGGCCAAGATATGAAATATTTTCGGTCGTTTTTTCCACCATTCCTCGAATTTCAGGCTTTGCATTTGACCCCAACAATTATTCAAAGAAAGTTCTTTCATTAATTCGAGTTTTTCTTCTCCATACAAGAATCCCGGCCGAGGGTAAGGTAGGGTAATTACTGCGGAGAACTTGGATGAATGTTTTTTTTAGTTCGCTGAAGATGAAAAATTAATATCTTTTGCAATCGAAAGAAAAATGAAACTTCATTTGGTAATGATAGCGCAGAATGCGCCATTCGCTAAATGTTCGCTCGAGTGATTATATAGAATGAAGTCAAATTACAGACAGTTATAGGTAAAAAGTTTTCCGATACTCTTGAGATTAATTTATATAGATGGTAAACCTTCAGTTTTATCATTTTTGCATAGTATTTATTAAATCTCTCATTTAATAAAACTATTTTACATTTAATAATTTATCTAGTACAATTTGTTATTTTTTTAATCTACTTATCGCGTTAACATTCTTGATATTTAAAAAAAATAGTAGTACGTACATATCGCTCACTCCTTTCAAGAACGTCATAAATCAGAAGACTTGATTCTTCAGAAGAACGTTTTTAATGTTTAAAAATATAATATAATGTTTTAAAAATAAATATCGAGCCACTTATTGAACTTTTTACTTTGCAACAGATCTTTTTATGTAAAACCTGAAGGTTTGTTCTCCATTTAAAAAATATTAAGTATATTTAAAAAAATAGTTAAACAATACCTTTTCTTCAACAAACAAAAACAACACTTTCTGCACTGTAGCGGGTAAATTTTAAGTTAAAAATTGCGAAAACATGCATAACTGAAAATTTACGATTTTAGATTAATGGCGTTCTTGAAAAGAGTGAACGATACATTAATTTCATATTATACATTTTAAGACATCTTTATATATATAAACATCTCCAAGCCGTATTGTTGCCAGTCGTCACATATGTAAATACTTCACCCATTATTTTTTTAAATGTAAACAGTCAAATAGTATTTTTTCCCTGTTTTTGATATGATAATCGAGTTAAGTAAAAAAAAACATTTGTCTTGAAAAATAAATTAAAAACTTATTTTTTTTTGTATGAGATTATCATGAAGTTTCAAAAAGATTGTTTTTTTTTTTAATTCAATGTGCGGTATTTGATATTCACAACTTTTAAGTGGGAGTACAATTTCACACGTTTATATTATTAAACTGTAGCGAGGATTCCATTGCCTGTCTTTATACATAAAAATCTTAAAGATAGTTCTTTCAAGATCTTTAATCTCCTCAAGTTATCCACCAATTGCTTTAAAATTTTAACAAAAAGTTACATTTTATATCATGCTTCTTGGCTGTTGCTTATATATTGTTTAACCAAAAGCGTTGTAGAAAATAAAAAATGAAATGTGTGTTTTATTTTTTCTAACTGACTAGACTGAGCAACACCAGCTAGTCGCTCTACAAAATAAGATTTTTGTTTTAAGTTTTAAGTTATAGTAATTAAATTAACAAGATTTTTCGTAACTAGTAATATCACCAGCAATTTTTCAATTTAATCTAATGGAAAATTACATTATTGAATAATTAAAATGATTCATTAATATTCCGGACAAAGTGCCTTCATTCACGGAGCGTCTCATTTACACACTGACCCAATTCACGAGTAGATCGCACATTGGATTAATTCCAAGTACTGGAGGGCCGATTAAATTCACTTTTGATTTGGGAGTAATCTGTTAGTAACAGGTAGACATCATCTAAAATTTATACACAATTTTCTGCTCCATTTTGTAGAGCTTCTATTCACACTCTCGCTATATCTAAATGTAAGTTTAGTTTTTCCAGAAGAGAGAAATATTGAATTGTATTGAATTGTTCTACTATTAAGGGTGATAAATATTTAAATCTTAAGAAAGGTTAATCTGTTATGAGATTCTAAAACGACTTACCAACAACAAATGTAATACGAAACAATTCCAATAGAACTTTGAAAATAACACATATTTGGGTACCAAATATTTCAATAACCTTCCTACAGATATTAAACAATAGAAGTTATTAAAATTCTTTTAAATTAATTAAATGCCTTTTATCCATGTTCATTGAGAAAATTAAACACAATTTTTTTACAAAGAATAAAACCCCTTTCATCAGTCATAAGTGTAAGCAATAAATAATGAGAATAAGTCCCTCTCCAAGCACAAGAGCGTAACCTCTTTTTCGGAGAAGAACTGTGTTACGAGTTTAAAGATTAATAATAGTAGAAATGTCTGGCAAATGGCTTAAATTGCAATATTTTGTTTGACTTTATAAAATAAATAAAATAAAATGAAATACTTCAAACATTGTATGATTTAAAGATAAAGTGAAAATAAATTCAAATTAACAAAAATAACAAACATAGAGCAATGTTGCAGTTGACCCATTTTAGACATGATGTTATTTTATATGACCTGGTATTGTTCATCTTTGGTATGGTTATTTTTTCTTAACACTAAAAATAAATCGTGAGAGCGTGGAAAACGATACCAGCCTAAAGGAAAGCTCACCAAACTGTTATTTCATCCCCATTTTAAGGGGAATCTGAAACCATCCCCTCCCTCACCGACGTGTCAGTAAATATGTCAACATAACTTTATTGAAGCACTACTATTGATACTCTCTAGAGATACAGCGGGGGAAGATTCACCCCCTGTGTATTTTATCATCAAATACTTTATTTTCTTACGTCGTTAGGAAAATTTGTGGTATAACTTGAATCGAACTTATATAAAGGGACGCGTTTATCAGCTACTGTTATGTGTTATACCTACTCGCATATGTTTACATTTTGATAATTTAGTATATTACATATGTAGGTATGTTATTTTTTTCAATCTTTATTTATTGATCACAACAATATTTTTGTATTTTGTTTTTTTAATAGCTCGATGCAATGTTTGTGAGGTTCTTTTTAAAAATAAATAAAAATTTTACTTTACTCAAAACATATTTTAATTCAATTCTAAATAAAAAAGATGGGGGTAACAACAATGAATTAAAGCCATGAAGGCTATTCGGGTTCTATTCCCAATTGGGGATCAAAATAAAAAAAATAATTTCTCACACGAATATTGCTTTCCAGCCTGGTTCTTGAAAAATAGGATTGATGATTTTTTAATAGACCTTTAAAAAAAGGCAATTTTCACATTTTACACACATTTGCGATGTAAGAGTTATTACAATACTCTTTATCATTATTTATTTATTTTACTACAATCACAAACATAAATATTATAATAAATGAATATAAAGCGGGATCAGATAATAATTATTATAAAGTAATTATAGTAGATATTAGGATGATTTATGAAATAAGGGTTGCCATGAATTATTTTTAATAAAAATCTCAACATTTTCAAATGAAAAATAAAATTTATTCTTATTATTTTATTTCATTCACAGTGAAAAACGGGGTAAGTGTTAGATATCTGTAGAGGAAATAAAACTGAAAGCATTTCTTGCTAGATGGCTGTTCCAGTGGTTTTATTTTTAAAGTTGTTGCCCAAATACAATGTTTTACGGTAACACGAAACACAGTGTACACGAAATATTTGCAACGAATTTTCTTCATTCTGCAACAGTACTTTCATAAAACTTTCCTGTTACTTTTCATTTTTATAACACGCTTGGCGTATATATGTGGATAACGATTCACCTATGGTCTCACTAGTAGAAAAAATAATTTTATAATCCCTATAGATAAAACATTGTTGTAAGAAATGTTAAATTTTACATATAATAAAGAAACGTTAAAAAGCATATTATAAAATAAATTCATTTAAACAAACCAAAAACTACAATTAATATTTTCTTAAAATGTTAACAGCCAAGTTTAAAATCAAAACAAATCACGTATTAGTCTTTCATATTTTCTGAAAATACGCTTTTTATAAAAAGATATGTCAAAAACATATTTTATTGAATAAAATATTAAGGATATATGAATTGTTAACGGGATCCTCTGAACAATATTATCTGAACTGTTTAAATATAAACGGACCATCAAAAATCACAAAATTTTCTAATTAAGTTCTGTATTCCAAAAAAATTAGACACATTTTTGAATAAAGACAGTGTTAATTATTTGCTCACATCAACTTCAAAAATACACGATAATTTTCTACAAATATGTAAGGTATTTATTTTCATAATCATAATAAAAATTTGCACAAAAAGCTGTTAGTTAATTGTTTTTTTATGAAACAGGTTTACTGAGAAAGCTCGTGTAAAGTTTCAGAGGTATATGGGAAGAAAATAGTAGACAGCTACTTTTCATTATGAAAAGAAAAACGAATACATAAGCATTAGCTAGACCACTTGTGGTTGCGTAGCTGTACTCACGTGAGCTTATGTAATATAAAAACTACTTGAATACATGCAGTACTCAGTAAAGAAAAAAAAATACAAGTGACGTATTTTGTATTCTTGTAAAAATGCAAGATGAATTCAAAGATATGAATGATCCAAGAGAATTTGTGATATTTTAAAAAAACAAAAATATGGTTTTCACTATGCGGAAGATACTTAAAAATAGATAGAAAATAGCTTTTACGTAATTTATTTTCGATTTTTTTAGAGAAGTTTTTTAATGATTTTATTAATTCAATTTTTTTTATTAGAAACAAGAACTTTTTCGTCCTGCAAAAGAAAAAAAAATACAATTTTAGCAATATGTATATTGAACCTTTGGTCCTAGGTTTTATTTCAAATTTGACAGAATCAGAGGAGTAAATCCCATCGATAAATAACGTAATATTTAGCATCACGTAGTAACTTAAGCCTATGAGGCTGTATAAAGCGTAGTCGAAGGACTATGTCTAAAGTCTCCAAGGCTTTTGGGTTTACACGTGTCCTATATTATACTTCATTCTGTCTTCGTAAAGGTTTTCGAAAAATACATGCCAAAACATTACAAGTTTGATCTTATATACGAGCATTAAATTCCCATACTTTTCCACACCTAATGGTGCATCAGACCGAGGCAGTTTAATTTTGATCATAAGTTTATGAAGGCAATATGATGAGTTTGTGAAAGATATTGGACATTGGAACCAAGATAGGAAACAAAACAACGTTCCTTCTTCTTGTGGAACGGAAGGTCTGTTCACGACAGTCAATACTCCGGCTTCTCCTGAGGAGTTTTAGGTGGTTTCCTCCCAGCAATGAGAAAGTTTCCGAGAAGTTCCTGATTTTCCCACACCACATTATCCCTCATTTCCCCAAGACAAAATAATATCAAAGGTATTTTTGGTCATAACTATCTTCTTATTGATTTACAAAACTTGTACATATTAAACTAGGTAAATAATTCATGCAACTCCGATCTAAAAAAAAAGATAAGTTTTGCTTTCCACATTCTTGAATATTAACAGAAATAAAGGTAACGGAAGTAAAGAAACTCATGGTATAGTAATATTTTTTATGTGAAGATAATTATTTGATTACTTTATTTAAAATATTTCAATTTCATACTATTTTTGATGGCCTCTTAACCCAAAACTAAAATGAGAAATTAAGATTGGACATGAAACTAGAAATACTGACCGCTAGATAATAACAAGGTTCAAAATAATATAAATATTTTACACAAAAAATTAAGTAGAAAACAAAAAATTAATTTAAAAAAACTTGTTCTATTTCCATGGTATTTAACAATTTATTACTCGTACATATGCTCTAAGCTCTTTTATTTAGTCTTATAAATTAAAATCTTCTGTGCATTGCATTTTGGTCTTTAGTCTGATTTATAATGCAGGCGATTAATTTTTTAATGGTGTTACTGTGTAAATTATGCTATGGTTACAGTTTACAATGATGTTTGTATGCTGGTATTGTGATTATTCTTACAAAGAGGTGGATACTTCTCGAAACCGCTAAAGTAAGATTTCGGTGAGTGGTTTTATATAACACTTTATCTAAATGTCTAATCACATACTTTAAATATTAACATTTATTTGATTTGTTTATTATAAAAAAAGCTTCCTACCTACTAGCTCATTGTAATGAGTGAAAGACATTTCAATAACACACACTGGGAAACGTCTGAGAGTAAAATATGAATAATAAAATTATGCTAATGTTAGAAAAATACAGCGCCATTCTTTGCTCCTGACAGCGGGGTATAACAAAGAGTGCATTGCGAGTAATTCATATTATTTTTATGCACGAAAACTTGCCGCCCCGTTTGTCTTCGCTTCACCCTCACATATGAGCGGCGGTTGCTCCGGAAGGGAGATTTATGGCGCAAAAAGGCGGGAATCTGGAGAAAAATGGACTCCATCTCCTAGCCAGGGGAGGAGTTTCAATTATAAGAGCTCCCGGAGCGCCTAGAGCGAGAAACGTTCAGGAAATACTTTTTACGTGTCCCAGGGAGGCGTGTAACCGGGACTTATACTCTCCCTTACTACAAAGTGTGATGTTTTATTTAAATACTGAATCAAATAATTAATTATGCTTTATGATAAATTATGTATTTACGACTGTCGGCATTGAGTGGATCACTAATGAATACAATATTCTAAGTGCTTTCACAGAAATATCGTATGTTTAAATTGTACTACGACTTATTTAGTCTAAATCAGTGGCTCTAAAAATTTGTTGCCGACAGAACCTTTTAACAAAAACAAAATATTTTACGGAGCCGTAAAATAAGCAAATCCTTATGTCCTTAAAACTTTATGTTAAGTTTTCAATGAAAATG
The DNA here is from genome assembly GCF_059751285.1 of Brachycentrus maculatus. Lineage (NCBI taxonomy): Eukaryota > Metazoa > Arthropoda > Insecta > Trichoptera > Brachycentridae > Brachycentrus > Brachycentrus maculatus. Next base: position 1,237,940 of record NW_028280844.1, on the reverse strand, counting down.
ATACAACAAAATAGGTACACCATACACTACAAACTTCTGCAATAGTGTACAAAACACCACACAATAATACAGTACCTACTCTTGCAAGCAAAATTGTTTGGTTTACAGTTTTTGGTCGAAGCATTATTGTAGATTTATTATGCTGTTTGCTGTCGCGGAACTCTCGCACAGGCCTTTCAAAACCCATGAGCTCTGCGGAGCATACTTTGAAAACCACTAGTCTAACCAAACCAAACCTATTCTAATCTAAAACCATCTTTACTCTTAGTTATTTCATTTTTTTTTAATGTGGTTTGCTTTTATGATTTCTTTTAAATCTTTCATTCTCGATTCATTCTTTCCTAGGGGCAGACAAGCTTTTTGAATAGATAAGTAAATATTTCTGCTTAAAGTTATTTATTTTAAAAATAGCAATATGATTTTGCTAGTTTAATTAAGTATTTTACTTTTTAAGTCATTTATTTTATGGATATAATTGTCATATTAATATTTTTCGATATCTTTCTATTTATCCCTTATCTCATTCACCAGTGTATTAGGTATCACTTTATCAGATAATTCAATCTTATAAGTATAAATTAAATTAAGAAATATGATCAGTATCACCTTTTAGGTATCAGTCTTGCAATATGAATTATAAATGTTTTTCATTTGAGTATATGTATGTTTCAGACATATTTGTATTTTGTACTTATCTCAAGGTTTAATAATAATAATAATAAAACCCTTTTCCACACCCCAATGGTGCAAAGGGCACTGTTTCATATGAACAAAGTGTTATCTTGATCGTTTACACACGAAGGAAAGGTGATCAGCCCTCCGCTTCAGGTACCAGTCCAGGGTAATATTGAATAAATATTACAGTGAAAAAATCACTTATATTTATTTGACCCCCCTGAAAATCGAACCCGGGACCTCCAGAACGGTAGCCGAGCGTGCTGACCATTACACTACAGAGGCGGACAATCTCAAGGTTTAAGGAGTCCATTATTATAGATTGTGGGCTCGAACCCAGAAACTGGACTCCAAGTTAGTGACAATGAACAAAGAACCATAACCCAATGAATTACAGGATAAGGTACCTTCAATGATTTCAAAATATTTTTTAAATTTTTTTTTCATTGAATATTAAATTATGAATGACGAAAATATTTTTTTTTTATAAGTACCAGAGTATTTCTATGTAAATCCTTCTAAGTACCAAGTTTTATAAATGTACAAAATAATCAGAAACAAATCTTCGAACTGTCTTAGTTTATTTAGTACGGTAAGTCCTTAAATATTTCCCTTCTCGAACCGCGGAATAATTTCCCAAAACGTAAATAGAAGTAGCAAGAACAAAATTTAATTTCAAATTTATCAAGACTTGGTGCAAATAGCAAGAAGGCAGTTCCTCCAATTATTTCTCGCGGTTTATTAAAATATGTAAATATTTTTGAAGAATATGTTTACGCAGCTAATATAAATAAAACTGCTTGTTCTAATGCCTCAAAATTAATAAGAAAACAAAAGAAATAAATTTCATTTTAAAAAATCAACTTGAAAGGTTTAATTTTAAAAAAATTGTTTTCTCTGGACAAATAACGAGGGTGTTTTCAAAATTAGCTTTTATTTTAATATTCTTCAATGTGAGTTTCCAAAATCCATTTTATCTAAGTAATGAAATTTATTCTTCAAACTAAAACAAATCAAATGTAGCTATATTTATGTGAAATTATCTTTAAATCCGCTTTTAATACAGGAGTTAAATTTGTGATTCGCTACATTATAATATCGATTGCAAGCGATGAAAAACATTAAAATGTACATTTTTAGTGGAGTAGAATAAAACAAATAACTTAAAATAACTCTAAAAATTACTTAGAAACTATGATCCATCAATGCATGTTATTCTTAGAGGCAGGTTTCATTTAATAAGCAGATTTTAATGTAAACAAATATGTTATAGATACAGCAATATGTAAGAAATATAAATATGAAACAAACAAACAATTTCTGTTATGGTTGATTAGAAAGATAACCAAATAACACTATGTATAATACTCGAGACTTGCACAAGAGTTTTGTAATAATCTTCAGATTTTTTTTATATCAATGCTTACTTGGCCCCTCTATTCCGTGAATAGATTTCAATTTAATGGATATCATTATTTTGTATCAGAGTAAAACGTATATAATTTATTTTTATATAGTTAAAATAAATAAAAGAACAATAGCAAAAGCTAATCGTTCTATGACATATTACTACTACTACCTACCCATATGGTGCATAGGGTACGGCATCAAATTTATATGAAATCAAAGTTTTAGATGATCGTTGATTATATGAAAGCATCAAGTGATCGCTTAATCCATGTGCCAGGTCGTAAGACCTGAAATATTTATTGAATAAAATTGTAAAGGAATAACCCGCAAAGCCCCTCATTAAAGAGGCTTGTCTGCAGGTAGGATAGTAAGGATAGGGAAGGCAAATCTGAAAAATACATCACAAAGACCCAGACCAATTGAAAATAAATATTTCAAAAAATTATTTTGTAATTGCTGGGAACCGAACCCACGAAGCCGATTTCGTAGTCAACCATATACTTACTACGCCATGGCGCCTGTCAATAAAGCGATCGTTCCGCTTCTTATATATCTCAGATGAAATTAAGACACCTATAAATAGTCTGATATCAAAATGAAATACGATATGATATAAATCATACTCATAACCGAATAAAATAACTTTTTTTTAACCCAAATTTTGTGAACAAGTATTTGGACACACTCAAAATGTTGTAAATAAATTATCTGGTTAAATTATAAGCTTAATAATAAAAATGAAAATGATATTTTCTGGCGTTTCTTATGTGTGTGATTATAATCCAGGATTCGGACCTCATATAATAATATAAGAGTTTCTGCTTAGTAAAAAGCTTCTTTATATCTCACCAATAGATTTCTCTAGTAAAGTTCTAGTGATTCAAGAACAAGGTTTCTAAATTGGTTCATATATATATAGAACTTACAAGAATTTGAGTAGTGTGGTTGTCAATAATGGGTAGAATTGGTGAATGTGTAAAGTGATCACTAAAAAGAGCCTATGACGGTCATCAAGTGATCACTTAAACCAGCCTATGACGGTCATCAGCCCCGTAAACGCCCAGACTTCCATATTCTTCTTAATCTTTGATGAGATTTTAAAAAATAATATGAAAATAACTCCTGTAATTGGAGATAATCCAGATTTTGTGAACAAGTATTTGGACACACTCAAAATGTTGTAAAATAACATAAATTGCCTGTAAAAGTTATTGAAATATAAATTAAAAATTAACCTTCTAAATAACATCAACTAATTATCTCCATGACGTAGGCAACTTTATCTCTTTTCTGTGCTTATAAAACTAAATAATAATACAATTTAATGGGATCTCTGACACAGTTCGTATCCATTAGCGGTGACAAAATGACGTCGGGTCATTTTTCTTATTTGACACGACCTTAAATCATCTAAATTATGATGAAACGAAAGTGCTTCACAAAAGATAAATCATTTATCTCAAAATCTACGAGAATATTGTATTATTTCTGTTTTAGAATCTCAGCACTGAAACGTGAGAGCCTACAAATGTAAAAAAAAAAAATAATGTCATCCAATTCATATGTAGACCCACCAATAATTTAAAATAAGGATGATTTGTAAATAAATAGTCTGGCCAAATGACGAAGTAATACAAAAGAAACCCCACATTTCTAATGTTCAATTTAATTATGCTTGCGAAGCAATGAAAATAATTTTTTTTAACTAAAAAACAACATTGCGCTCGACACCATGAATCCATACCATAAGTAGCAGCAGATGGTGCCACATAACATTTTCAGATGTCAAAAAGCATACTGTCCGTCAGAAATGAAGTTTTATATTACGTTTGTACTGTTATGCTTAAAAATTGCGTTTTGAAAAACTGTTATTACCTCATAATTAAATGCAACGTTGCTTCAAAATTTCAAACAATCTGTAAATTTTACAAAATTAAACAACTTCGTTTTAACCTCTTTTTTTTTAAAGTGGTTAATACAAAGTTGTTTAATTTTATTAAGTTTATAAAATGTGCCACAAAGTATCTGCGAAAAACATTCAAGAAAATCTGTAAATTACTTAAGAAGTTTTATGATTTTGAACAAACCAACATTTACATAATAATAATTAACATCCATAATCCGCCTCCGTAGTGTAATTAATGGTCCCGACTGTACTGGAGGTCCCGGATTCAATTCCTAGGGGAGAGGTCAAATAAATATATGTGATTTTTTCACTGAAATATTTATTAAATATTACCCTGGACTGGTACCCGAAACGGAGGGCTAATCACCCTTCCTACATGTTTTAATGATCAAGATAACATTGCGTTTATACAATACAGTGCCTTATGTACCATCGGGTGTGGATGAGGGTACAACGTCGCTTTTTAACGTAAAATACATAATGAAAATAATATTTTGTTTATCTACGTACAAACATACTGCATTTCTTTTTTTTCTTTATTTATTCAGATCTTTTTAGACACGAGCCATATTTTTAAAGTGATGGAAATTTTAATAAACTTTCTCTTGCCATTAACCACGCAGCTTTCATCACATTTGCCGAAAAAATGTACGCTCTAAAAATACCGGCTTAAGCTCACCTGTCTAGTTCATTTGTGTAAAATTATTCGAATATAAAAAAAATATTGTCCGCTAAAATTCGTATTTTTTCTTTTGTAGGTACATAAGGTTTTAAACAATGTCTTTCAACCAACCAAAACAGACTACTAGTGGTTAATGTTTTAGTTGTTGGTTTAAAATTTGTGGACAAATAGTGTATGGACCTTATAAATAAGGGTGAAAATTTATTAAGACTTCGATGCGCTCTTCATGGACGGCATAATCAATCCAAAATACAGTTTCATCATTTTAACAGCCGTTATCACTGAGTTTTCCCGTGCCGAAAATATATTTTGAATACTTATTTATGTAAAATAAAATTATTAATTGATTTGGCGTTTAATTTGTAGAACTCACTTTTAATTCATGTTTTAATTTCTAAATCAAACACAGGTTTTTTGAGTCCACTCAGTTGTTTTTTATTTTTAAAAAAACATAAAAATTTTATTGAAGATCACAAAGTTAGTGCTTCAAATATAAATATTTTTTTACTTTTATGGCAGTGCTATCTGTTCAACATTTGAGGAACTCATACTATACTAAGCATTGCTCATAGTAAACATTGTACTTCCTGACAGTTGTTATCACTTTCAATGTTTTCGTTTGTGTTGTTTTTCCATTTTTTGTGAGCATTTTAAAATCAAATACAATCAAAGTATGTGCTTTTTATTTTATTTCAATTCCATTCAACCACACTGAACCACAGAAACAGGATACTGGGTACAGGCATTTCAAATAAAATTTTATAAACATGCATTCGATTTTCAGACAGGTAAAAATATTGTTCTAATATAAAGGTATAAAGGAGAATTCTTATTATGAATGCACTTAATATAATCTTTTTACTAATGCGCATACAACAATTCAATTTTCTGCATATTCCAGATGGTTCCAGAATATTCTACCCAGGAAACGCATATTAAAGTGCATATACTCGTACAAGATGGATTTGTTTCTCCTTTGCGATCCAAAACACAAAATACAAGTTTGTATTATGTACTTTCTTACCTGAATATTATGTGGGTTGCTGCGCTAAAATTCCTGAGAGAGAAGAATTTAGTTTTGTGGAAAATCTACTCTCAAAAGCTATGGATTTTCCCGGAATTTTCAAAACCATTGTGAAAAATCTAGGCCAAGCAGATTTGGATTGTCATAGCGAAATTGATTTCAAAATTCAGAGTGTTCGTCAAGGTTGATTGAACTGGGTGTGATGAAACTATTCAATTACTGCCAACCATTTTACACATTTTAAACACGGTAATATGTAACAACTCGTAATATTTTAAGCACTCACTTTATGAACTTTTATAATACAAAATCTGTTTTTACAAGTCACTCGTACACAAATACGCGACTAAATTTATAAATACGCGTATCGGATATTTTTAAATGAAACTAACTAAAAATATCATTTACTAGTGATCGTTGCCTGGTCGTAATATAATTTTAAAAATACGCAGTGTTGATAAAAATATTATTAAAATTTAAAAAAAAATTACATTGCAATATAAATGAATGAGAATATGGAAGTCTGGGCATTTACAGGGCTTACGACCGTCAAAATCCGATTTAAGTGATCACATTACACACGTTCAATATTCACCAATTATACACATGATTGTAGAATTGGTGAAAGTTACACTTGTGTAAAGTGATCACTTAAACCAGCCTATGACGTTCGTAAGCACTGCAAATCCCCAGATTTCTATATTCTTTTTCACCTATGTTGAGAAGTCAAAAATGTTAAAAATAACTTCTAAGCGGAGATTTTCCAGATTTATTTGTCTAATGTGAGCTTTCGGCAGCATCTATGGTTGAGTTGAGTCAGCTTTTTATTCAGCAGAAACCCTTTTTCAAATGTATCTTTATTCTTCCCGAATTATTTTATATGCTAGGAGACCTCTGAAAATATGACTCCTAAGTGAGGGAATTATAGATTTGAGAACGAAGATTTGGACACACTCAAAATGTTGTTGATACAAATATTGGCATTGTCTCGTTAATATGATAAATGATATATTTATAAAACATGATTTATTTTTCAGCCTTTATAGTGTAGTGGTGCTTTTAGCTACAGTGTTAATGGTCACAGGTTTCATTCCCAGGGATGTCCATAAAAATAATTGTACACTTTTATATTTATTAAATATTACGCATTTCATATATTTTTAGTAAGTCAAAATTGTCACTCCAGTTAGGAATTTTTGATGTCTTCCACATTCTTATCCGTATTGAGAAAATTATTTTTAAAAATGTTGATGAAAATTTATAAATACATTAAATCAAGGGTGGCCAACCCGCGACCCGCGGAGCAAATTACACATTTTTTTTCCTTTAGTGTACACAAAACCACCAAAAGAATATTCTTTCATGCGTATTTCGTATCATATCCTATATGTTGTAGTATTTCACTAACCTGACAATTTCAAGACCCATAATGGCGTCAAGTAGTAAAGACGTTGGACTAAAGAAGAAAAGAGTAACAGAAGAACTGAGAAGTCTGATGGACTATAAACTAATTTTTCGTGCGATTTAAAACAAAGCCAACATGCAAATAAGTTTAAAAAATCACCTCATAAAGTTAGTAATTAATATGTTTATATTTATATATAGATATATATATATATATATATATATATATATATATATATATATATATATATATATATTATATATATATATATATATATATATATATATATATATATATATATATATATATATATATATATTTATATATATATATATATATATATATATATATATATATATATATATATATATATATATATATATATATATATATATATATATATATATATATATATATATATATATATATATATATATATATATATATATATATATATATATATTATATATATATATATATATATATATATATGTATATATATATATATATATATATATATATATATATATATATATATATATATATATATATATATATATATATATATATATATAAATATGTATATATATATATATATATATTCACATACATATATATATATATATATATATATATATATATATATATATATATATATATATATATATATATATAAATATATATATATTTATATATATATATATATATATATATATATATATATATATATATATATATATATATTCTTTGCTTTTTTGTTTTACGGCCGTGAAAATGTTGGCCATTTATGCATTAAAGTGAAAAAGTAACATCAGTACGACATCATTTAAAAAACTTTTCTTCTCGTTAAGTTATTCGCTATACGTTAGTAAGGGCTGGATTAATTTATGCCATTTTCCTGACTCAAACGTGGATGATCAGTTTATAGTTAATTGGTAGTAAATGCATACTATATGCTATGTACGAGTACTGTGATTACACGAGAGTAGTTGAGTGCTAGAGAGATTACATTAATTGCGACAAAGCAGTTTATGCCAATCATGCTTAATTCGATGGAAACATGATAGTACCATGTCATGTTCATATAAGATTAAATCTTTGATCTGACTGCCTAGTAATACCATATATATATATATATATATATATATATATATATATATATATATATATATATAGATATATATATATATATATATATATATATATATATATATATATATATATATATATATATATATATATATATATATATATATATATATATAATATAAATATATATTTATATATATATATATATATATATATATATATATATATATATATATATATATATATAATATATATATATATATATATATATATATACATATATACATATATATATTACTCTCACATATCATCAGGAAACACCTCTCAGCAAAGCACACAAATGACATATATACATGTGTAGAACCATACATGTGTAGAACCATAAGATCTTCAAAGAAACCTTAAAACGTACCTGTTTTGGTCAAAATACTATGCAATAAAGTCATTTTAAAACGAAACATTATTTAAAAGAGCTATTACAAAATTCAAAATGGACATGTGCATATCTAAAATAAATCGCATCATTTGGATGTCATATTTGATCGCATGTCATAAACGGTTTCTAAATTAGTATTGTAAAATGTGCCCCCGGCGCGGAAAAACTCAGTGAAGGTTCATTATTGTAAATTGCTATTAGTTATTATGTGTATGATAGTATATGTTTAAAATTTGAATTGTAAAATTAACATTTAGACTCCCAGGAAAACAGAATTAATTGGCGGTGTAGTATATACTTGTATACCAAGCTCTAGAACGGAGAAATAGAGGCAGCAGAGGCATTGAAAGCAATCCCACAAGCTCCGATACTTGCAGTAGTCGCTTCTAGCCACTAATGAGGAACTAAGATAATGCAGGCGAGAGGGTTTAATTGGATTCCACAGTTAGACATCCATCATTGTAAGTCACCGCAAATCACTGCAGTGAAAGGATCCTTACTCGCAGATTATCTCAAGTTGAAGAAGCTTCGTTTGCCATTAAATATTAAGAATATTGAATTTAAGATAAATAATGATGTTCATTTTATAAACATGACTATCTTAGTAAAGTCAGTTTTTGATAATGTCATAAGAAGACGAAACGCGTTAGGTATTAACATATACATTAATAAATGTAGAATTCAATCCAACAAACTTTGTTTTATTTTGGATATATTACCCAACAATTCAATATGACATTCTACCAACTGTCTGCAGTTACAATAAATAACTGTTTTACTTGCGTATTTTTTTCGTAGGCAATTGTGTAGTAGGATTTGTCAACCAACAGATTCAGACTCATCCATATAATATTTAAATTTACAAACAAAAATCCATATTTTTTAAATTTAAGCCTTACTAACAGTCTTTATAACAATTATGGTTATTTTTTTAAAAATAAGTGTTAAAGAGTAAGTGTGAGTTCGAACTCGGAAACTATTACAGAGTCCGTGACGCTAACCACGGAACGATATCTCGACACTGTTTTATCAGTATTATGTTTATATTTTTTGAGACAAATATAACGTTTATTGCACTTTTTTCTATTATTTCTTTGGAATGCGTAACCATTATTACAATATATTATATAATAAGTGTTTTTCTTAAATCCACAAACAATAGCACAAGTACTCTTTTTTTGCTTTTTTCTTCTTGTAATTTTCACACCAAGTGGTGCATAGGGCACTGCACCTTGTATAAGCAGTGTTACCTTGATCGTTAAATACTTGCAGGAAACGCAATCAGCTCTGTGCTTTTAGTACTATTTCAGGGAAATTTAATAAATATACGAAAGAAAAAAAATTACTTCGTTAGAAATCCAACCTGAAACCTCCAGCACGTAAGTCAAACACTCTGTAGCTTATTTAATAATAATAAAATAATTTACATAAGGGTCAAAAAACGGCAACATTGGTAATTATTGGACATTTATCAAAATCATCAAAATAAAAATAATTTTCACGACAATCATGGCCTAATGTGACGCAAACATATAATTGTATCCAAATCAAAGAAGCCCTTACGAGCGTCGTTATGCGACCCCGAGTACCGCTACTATTTTTTTATCCATTTATTTCACCTTCCTTTATATATATGTCCATGGTCACCTTCTTCACTAACGATATCTGTATCACATCAAATATATTCCAAGATAGGTAAAACTGTTAAATAGCCAATAATAAATTAGAAACCAGTTAAACAACTCGTTAGATGGGGTACCTTATGCACAATTGGATTTTGTTAAGAATCACAAGAAGAAAAATATTAAAATGCATTAAAAAAGCTGTAATAATAATTACTCGGATAAAAAAGTGTAATACTTGAGATTCAAATTACTTAAAGCTGTTTTTTTTATAAACTAGTTTATGTAGACACTTGTGAAGAGTCTTAAGTTCCTTCATTACACACTTCTCCAAAGCTTTTAGAAGATTCTCTCTCTCCCTATCTCCTCTTGTCGTCATTATCACTTAATCCCAGTCCCGTACACCAATTATTTTGTTGTGTTCCAATATACACTTAGGTGACGCTTAGCTGATGATGCCACATAATCTACGTCTAAACACCATGTATAAGCTCTGGTCAGCTGGTTCTCAAACAGTCAAGCGAGACCTTTGGATAAATATTGATAAATGATAGCATTTCTTTAAAAGAGTGGCTATTAAACATTCTCTTAGGATTTTTTAGTATTTTGTAAGGGTATGTAAATTTTAAAACATAATGCAGGGTGGGCGTGGTCACTACCTTATTTTAAAAAAATCACAACACAAAAAGTATTGTGAGTATGGATTTATTTTTTTTTCCTGTATACAGGGCCATATTTAAGGTTTTATTTCATTCTGTGTTTCTTCTTCATATTACCAGTATCCCTGAACGTGTCCACGCACGATGGTAAAGTATGATACCTGATGTAAAAAATAATTAACGATTAGTCACACGAACTGCAGGCGCGATATTGAATTGTTTCCTGAATGCACGCTGAGTTGGGATGACGGAACGACCGAAGGAAAATTAGGCCTCCACGGCGAACGCGCGCTCCTCTTTCGTCCATGGCATGATAAACACTAAACTAACCTCATAAAAAAAAATAAGATCTTGTGCTTCCAAACATGTTATAGGAACACGTTCTACATAGAAGTAAATGTCGTTTTGTGTTTTGTGTGGTTTTCTAAAGCAGAAGTATTCCAAATAAAAGGTCAAAAATAAAGTAACATTTTCGTTACATTTTACTAAACGTAGTAAGTTTGATATGGAATCCAGTCGCTAGGGATTTCCTATAATTAAAAAACGTTATGTTTCAATTGATTTCAAATACATATTTATATTTTGAATAATAGTGATAAACCAAAATATCAAAACAATAGTATTTTAGTAGCTAAAATGTTTTTGATTTCACCAAAATAGTTAATAAACAAATAATATTTGTTCAATTTTATAAAAGAGACAAGATAAATAAGTTTTATGGAAGTTAAGAAAACGTATACTTTAGTTTCTTTGTCTCTTTAAGCACATTAACAAAGAAAAGTATTTACAACCTCCGCTAAAACGACTTTTCTAAGAGATTAAAGATCCAAAAAGCTTCTATTAGGTGCGCTCGAAAAAACAACCCAAAAGCCTAAAACTGAGTAACCAAATACAGACAAGTAGCGTATTACAGGCTGAGGTTTTTCCTCTTTTTCTGTTTTTTTCCAGATAATAAAGCTCGTTGTGTTCTTTTTAGGAAATTGGTCAGTAAGATAAACATATCACTTAGAATGAACGTATGTAATTTGGCATGACGTTACTTGAATTTACGGATACTTGAAAAAATACATCCCTCGGTTGTCCTTCGAAGAATATTGTTTTAGAGAAAGGTCCTTTTTTATAAATTATTAATTTTTTGTACGTAAAAAAGATACATTGAAAAATATTTATGTGTATTTTTTTTTCACTTTGTTTAGTTAAAATATTTTTTTATTTCACACTACGGTACTACTACTTTTATTTTACTTGATTTATCTAAATTTAATGAAAAATACTTTACATAAACAATATAAGGAGTAATTTGTAGCATTGCTAACAAAATGTATATTTTTATATTTATTACAACTTATATTTCTGTTTGCAAAAGCTTTGCCTGTAATTTAGTCATTTTCCTTGAGTAACTCATATTTATTGGTTAACTCATTGTTTTATAGTGTAACTATTGGTATGTAACTCTACGAACCTAGGTCTTTTGTTTTTTTCCTCTATGTACTTTGATTTTTCAATTTCCTTTCCGTTTGTATGGCAGTAATTACTTTCATCTGGAGTTCCTTCACTAACGTCATTTGTATCCCATCGCATATATATATATTTGTTCCTAGATCCAAAAATCTAGAGCACAAGAACCACCTTGCACTTATCACCTTTAGGTACGGTGCCTTGTATACCTTACGGATGGAGGTCAAAAGAAATAATTTGATAAGTTTGAAAAATAAAAATATACTTGAGGATATACATATTTTCATTTCTACATGGAATAGTTAATAAAACAATGCCTTCAAATAATTTAGAGATACTAGATATCAAATATTAGATGTAGTTATTTAAACTGCTTAAGAAATTGTCGAATATTTTGAACGCTTTTTTATATGAAGAGTATCAAAAAACAAATTATTTTTTTGCCTATAAAACCTTTTTAGTATTTATTGACGCATACCGTATTTTTCACACCATAAAAAAAACTTTAAATATTCTGGACTCAGATCTACACTTTTGGATTACTGCTTATTTTCTTTGGATTATAAGTTGCACGCTTATAAAATATTTTTTATCCACGTATTATTAAAATGATTACCATGTGGTCCGATGAATACCATAAATAGTGCTTAAACGTATCAAATATGCTTTTTTACTTTTTTCAATAAATAAATAATCAGGACATTATCTTCTTCTTCTTTTTGAAACACTTCTCCACACTCCAATAGTGCTTACGGTACTGCATCATATAAACGCAGTGTTATCTTGATCGTTAACACATGAAGGAAAGGTGATCATCCCTCCGTTTTAGGTACCAGTCTAGGATAACATTGAATAAATATTAGGGTGAAAAAATCACGGACGTTTTCAGTCAATTAAGGAATATTAAATGAAAAACAAAATCTTCTATCATCCTCGTATCGTACCTAATGTAAATTTCATTTTCAATATCATTTTCATATAAATCGCTCAATATTTCAGCTAAGTAAACGTAATTAACGTTTCATCTCATTCGAGGTGTTACGTTGAGCTTAAATATCCTGTTGAAAGCGTCGTTTATTTTTCGATCGACACAAGCAGCTCATCCCAGACCGGAACTACCGGAAACTATCAAGAGAGCCTCGGACACCGGAAGTAGCTGCAGTGTGAGCTTTAACAAGATCGATGGCCCTACAATTCTCAATCTGTGAAGCTTACGTAACGACAAATTTCTTTCATAAATATGATTCAAATACTAATCACGGCGCTTTCATATGTGGAAGGCAGAGAAAAATTTGTAAATCTGTGACAGCTTTTGTTGCTTTTTCACATTCAAAAATCTTCGGAAAAAATTAAACCGTATTCAAATATTGCATTTTGTGGTGTGGTAAGGTTATGGAAGATTAACTGTAAAAGATTAACAGTTATTTGCCTATATTCTAAATATATGTTACTATGTAGCTCTAAGCGAGTGACTGACCCCTAGGAACAAATGTAGCATGTTTTTTGCCAGACTATGCGAGTATATACACAATTACCGGATGTTGTTGTCACCACTATGTCACTAACATACGTACATTCCTTAGACATGCCATCCCAATTAGGTAACCGAAAAACATAACATATATTCAGTCGGTATATACTTTTGAAATTAATATGAGTGGTTATATGAAAAATGTCCTCAATTTTAATACTCAAATGTTTTACTAAAGCTTTTTTATATTTTTAACGATCCCGGGAAACAAAATGCCACAAAGAGAACCCTTAAAATATAATTGCTTGTCTCACAGAAATAAGGGTTGTTTATATTTAATCATATTTTACATAATATTATAAACATATTATATACACGTTAAAAATCATTTTTTAACTATTATTTGATGTGTATTCTTCCAAAAAAATATATTTCTACTTTTATTAAAAACAATATTGTAATATCAAATTTAATCATATTATATACACGTTAAAAATCATTTTTCAACTATTATTTGATGTGTATTCTTCCAAAAAAAATATATTTCTACTTTTATTAAAAACAATATTGTAATATCAAAACATATCTTTTTTTCAAAGGAGTTACTCATGACTTGGTAGAAGTCCTGTATTTGATTCCCAAGGGCCAAAAATAAATTTGTGTTTCTTTTTCTAATTCTCATTTCGTATTGCCAAGAATTGGTACCTAAAGCGCAGGATTGACCACCTCACCTTCACATAAGTATCACTAAGTATAAATTTTCTATACATAGCAATATGCACTATCGAGTGCAGATAATAGCAGTCAATAGCAATAAACCGTAAATCTATTACGTTTATAAGTGAAATAGTAAAGCGAGGGAAATAAGATATTAAAAATACATCACAATTGATTAATTCCAATGGAATCAAATACTTCTTGAATTCGTATTACTTTTAAACGGGATTGAATCCGTTTTTGAGTCGAGCGTCTATCTTACTTTTAAACAATTTTATTTTATTCTCAATATTATTCATATTTAAAGCATTTACTTTGTGGTTAGTCATTTTTACTTATTTATTTTTTTACAAAAATTTTAGTAAAATTTGAGATTTTTTATATTAGGAAAGCACTTAAAAATAATATTCCTCTAATTAACAACCAAATAAATTTTACATATAGTCCGTTGTTTGATTCGACGTCGGTTAAGCACGATTCGTCAGTATCCAATTCGAACCCCGCCCACTCCTTTCATCCTATGAGTATATAAGTTGATTTGATTACAGGTCTAATTTTATTGCACGTTTAACCTCGGCTCGTAACGCATGTCTGTATTGAAAACTATAGTGCATGTTGGTCTTCGGGTCGACCAAAAATCGCATGTGTTAGACATTTTGTGTAGTTTTGAGTGTGTAAATGGTGCTATGGTGGTGAAGGGTAGTATTGTTTGCATGCTGTGTTAGTGATTGTCCTGACGAAGAGACGGGTACGTCTCGAAACCGGTAGACGTAAAAATGTCGGTGAGTGATTTTATACAAATTTTACTAACATTTTCGTAAAAAAATAAATAAGTAATTTTATTTTATTTATTTTAATACATTTGTATTCCTTGCATACTTTTATCATAATATGCAGTTAACATTATGATTGCTTTTGTTTTTTTTTTTATAATGAACCTTGAAGGTTTGTTATCACATTCAATGGAGACTATATGAGTAGGGTAGGTAGTAAGGGGTGATGTATCTCATATTGGAGGGGGCGGTAGAAGCCACCAGTGGAACAAGGCTCCATGCAGTATAATTTAATAAAGCCGATTTATATTCCATACAAAATTGGATGAAGTTTCAATAAACTAATTAAGAAAATGAACATTACTTTACTTGTATGTTATAATTGTATCTTAAAATGTAATAAAAATTATATTCACGTAAATATTTTTTTAAGATAACAGTTTACGCGTATAAGAAAAAAAAAGATAAACATAAGATACAAAAGACACAAATTTGTTAAATGTTAAAGTTTGTGTATATTTTTTGCCTTCTACTGAGATTTTCGTCATTAAGAAAGAAGAATTATTAAGAATGAAATTTCGTATTACTTTTATTTTTCAAACCAGAGAAGGTTTTAAGTTTATTTTTAATTTGCGGAGCACATAAAAACAACAATGCCAACAAGATTTTTACTCAACTTGAATACTATTAGGTATCATATCTCATCCCCATAATTATTTTAATATATTTTATTTTGACTATTTGTATTGAATTTTGTACCTTCATTCACGTTAGTACGAGTTGCATACCTAACATACGAAATTATTACACAAACATTTATCTTTCCACCGTTATCTACACTTAATGGTGCATAGGGCTCTTCATCGTATTGAAGCAGTATTATCTTGATCGTTACTTACGTGAAGGCAAGGTGATCACTCCTGCGCTTCAGGGATCAGCCCAGGATAATATTAAAAAAATATTAAAGTGTGAAATCACTTGTATTTATTTTCACTCCCTCTCCTGCAAATTGAACCTGGTACCTCCAGGACGGTAGCAAAACACGCTTACCAATACACTAAGGAGGCGGATAAAAATAAAAAAACCAACAAACATAAACAGAAAGTTATTGTTACAGAAAATGGAAATCTATCTGAAAATTATACACAATTATAATTTGGTTAATGTCATTACATTGAAATTCCATCAAGGAACATTAAATTATTATGGCAATCATTTCTAGGTTAAAACGATTAATTATATAATAACACGTTATCGTTGATGAGGTCCTGTGTAAATAGTATATAGGTTTAATCTGTCAGCGTTGTATTGTTACGAGTATGCCGAGCAAAAGGGCATTCTATGTCAGACATAAAAGCATTCCTGATATCTTGATACTTATTAATATAATAATGAAGATTAAATTATCTGCGGAAGCTAAAATAATATATGAGAACACTTGTGTTTTAAAAATTATGAAAATAATTTATTAATTTATTTCTTCTTCATCATACTCATAATTACAAGTAACAAATTACAGGAATGTGTCGCCATTGAATTATCCCGTTCGCACTTTTAACAGTGCTAACTTATAAAACTACTTGCTAAACAATAACAATTTTTAACAAGACTTTCATAGCCTATTTTTTTAGCTTTCAGTTTTTGTTTCCATTTTAATGAAAGTGTACATTTAAATAAAATATTATTTTAAATTTAAGTCTGAAGATGCCTGTTGAAGGATAATTTGGTTCAATGTTTTATATTTGGTGTAATAAACAAAAAGCTTGTTACACGATTTAAGTCTTATTTTGTACTTTGGCTCAGTCTTTTTAAATGGCAAAGAATTAAAATAAAAATCACATGGAGATTATTAAGTGAGAATGTTAATAATCTACATATAATATGAAATAACAGTGAAATCGACAAAATTGAAAATTAAAAGCGACAGCAGTATCAAAAAGCACGCTCTCTGCCATGAACAATATTTATTATTCGTTACGTTCAACAGATGGCACTCTCATCGCGGTATAAAGCTGTTTTTCAATAAAAGCATCTTCTAATCTTTCACACGTGAAACCACCGGACGTAGGTTTCAAAACTGGCGCGTATTTGAATGCAACGTAACGAAAATTTTAAAATTATTGGTGAATAACCTTAGGAGACTTAAGATTGTGAACAAACGAACAATTACATTTTTATTTACATGATTAGATAGTCTTAAAAGTGTGCTTTATCTTTAAAATCCTTATACTATCCCAATTCATTTATAGAGACTTTATTCTAATGACTGTTTTAAATCATTATTAAACAATATTTTTTCAAAATACAATTATTTAATATAATCTACTGATAAAGTAGGCCAACTTTTAAAGCAGCAACATATATTTCAGATTGCCATACTTCAAAATGTTTTCCGTTCTACATATTACATTCTAACATGCTTATACGACATTCTTCATATTTTCTTCCACGGAAACGTCATAAAAATTTAATATCAAAATTTTAATACCCGCGCAAAAGAATGTGTTTATGTTATAAAACTGCACATTATCCCTGTATTTGCATTTCAGCGGACCGAGACGGGGGTTCTGTCTCTCTCCCACTTGAGATGAGGATATCAGAGGAGACGTGACCAGCATGGGTGACCAACTCCTGACCTGTCCATCACTGGAGGGTTAGAAGTAGACGGAAATATTGCGACGTGTGATCGGAGTACTAAACCGGACGATCGGATACTAAGGGTGAGAAAATGGTGTACGTGTGCTCAGTAAAAATCAACCATAAAAATATAACCAGCCCAAAGGTAATTATTGACTCTTTCCGAACACCTTTAAAAACATATATAATTATTTTAGTCAGTCAGTCAACAGAAGATAATTTCTTTGTTTTTTGTTTTTTGCAGATACTTTGTGGCACATTTTATAAATAAATTAAATAAAACTACTCTACAACATTTTTAGTGTGTCCAAATACTTGTTCACAAATCTGGATTATCTCCAATTATAGGAGTTATTTTTATATTATTTTTTGACATCTCATCAAAGATGAAGAAGAATATGGAAGTCTGAACATTTACGGGGCTGACGACCGTCATAGGCTGGTTTAAGTGATCACTTAACACACGTGTAAAATTCACCAATTCTACCCATTATTGACAACCACACTACCCAAATTCTTGAAAGTTCTATATATATGAAACATTTTTCTTGAATCACTAAAACTTCACTAGAGACATCTCTTTACATCTAACCAATAGAAAAGTAGTGTGGTTGTCAATAAAAGATAGAATTGGTGAATGTTACACGTGTGTAAAGTGATCAATTAAACCAGCCTATGACGGTCGTCAGCCCCGTAAATGCCGAGACTTCCATATTCTTCTTCATCTTTGATGAGATGTCAAAAAATAATAAGAACAAATATAATTATTCTAGTCAGTCAGTCAACAGAAGATTATTTTTTTAAAGTTTTTTGCAGATACTTTGTCGCACATTTTATAAAGTTTATTAAATAAAACTACTGTGATATTAACCACTTTTTATTGGTACTTTTCTCTAACCGCTATCGACAAGAAACCGTGTTTCGTACAGAGAGTACATGTTCAACTCTAATGGTTAAAACAAAATTGTTTTATTTTATAAAGAAAGAATAAAATTTATCGTATTACCCTTTAAAAATTTATGAAAAGGAAGAATCTAATAGCATCAGAACATATTTTATTTCATTTATCTATTTATTATCATACAGAATTAGAAATAATGTATTAAATTATGTACAAATTATGTTTAAGGTTTTGTTGGATGTGTATTTATGTTTTGGATCTTGTTATTCCAAATTAAGCCGGGTTAAAATATCGTTTTTTTTAAATTTTATTAGATAGCTTAGAAAATTCTCCTTGCTTTTTATTTACTAATATAGATATTATGGTCAACACGAACTTAAGATAAAGATTGTTTAGATATTCTAATGGTACTTGTATATATGTATGTAAGGAAAGAATGCAAGGCTGAGATAAGCATTTTAGATAAAATTAAGAAATGTGTGTTACGCTGTGAATGAATGAGTAAATAAAGAACAGTGAAACCAATTAATGAAGTTAATGTGGTTGGTATTAGAAGTAAAAAAAGACCGAGGAAAACTTGGGCCGATATCAAATACTTGAATATGGTCAGTTCAGGAGCCAGAATTTATCAGTGGTTATGAATAAGGAGATGCATGAAGGTGGAAGAGGCGAAGATTGTTTGCGAAAACAGGTTGGTGTGGCGTTTTATTCTTTCTGCCTTCCCCTGCGGAGAAATGACGTGATGGTGCATTTGTTAGTTAGTGAGATTTTTTATCTTTGAGTTGAACTATTTTGATTAATGTACATCCCTAATAGGAACTTTTTTATTTATTATTATGACTTGGTGTTAAAAGAAGCAATGAATGCATCCTTGCTTTAATGAGTTTAGGTTCCGCTAATAAAAAATGCATAAAACTTAACTCGAGTAAGTGCATCCGAGTTTTATTTTATTCGTAGTTGACGCGTTGAGAGACACTCGAGAGAATTATTTATATCGTGTATGTAGAATGCAGGTCAGTGGTCGGCAAATTTTCAAGAGACTGGGTAAAAATTTAATTTAAAAAAATATAATTTGATGAGTGGGTAAAAGTTGATTAAAAAATTAAGTTAAAATTCTTTACGTTTATGATAACAATGCAAAGAATCAACCTTTACAAATTTTTGAGTGTGTCCAAATACTTGTCACATATCTGGATTATCTATAATTAGGAGTAATGTTTGACATCTCAAAATATGGACGACTGGGCATTTACAAGGCTTACGACCGTCATAGGCTGGTTCGAGTTATCACTTTACATACATGTAATAAATTCACCAACTCTATCCACGATGTGTTTTTTACACCCTACATATTCTTGAAACTTCTAGGTATACTGATTAAACTTAATCATAAAATGTCAAGACATCCGTATTCTTCTTCATCTATGTTGACATGTCAAAAATAATTTAATCGACCTTTGGTTGCATACTTATTATTATACTTTATTATTAAGTGATTAAAAGAAGAACAGTATTACTTTTCAACGTGTATTTATTTTTAATGAAAAAAAATTTTGTAAGAAACCTTATTTACATATTTTCTTTGTGGGGACTCCAAAATCCGCCTTCATAGTGTAATGGTCACTATGCTTGGCTACCATTCTGGGATCCCAGGCTCGATGCCCAGGGGGGGGTATGAAAAAAGTTTTTTTTTTCACTTGAATATTTAATAGATTTATATTATCCACTGACACTTCGTGATGGAATTGCATTTTTAATTTATTATTAGATTAAAACCAATATTTTTAGCTTTTCCACTTTTTTATTTGACCAGCGACCGGGTTTCGTCGTTACCGACATCATCAGGACATCACCAGTCTGATGATGTCAGTAACGACGAAACCCGGTCGCTGGTCAAATAAAAAAGTGGAAAAGCTAAAAATATTGGTTTTAATCTAATAATAAACTTGAATATTTATTCATAATTACCCTGGACTGGTACCTGCCTGGAGCTGAAGGCTAATCACCCTCACTTCATGTGTTAACGATCAAGATAACACTGCATTTATGTGATGCAGTGCCCTATGCACCATTGGAGTGCGGATAACCAATCATAAGAGTTTGAAGAAGAAGAAAAATCCAAAATGCCGTGATGGGTAATTCAATTATTCGCTGGCAGAAGGTTGCCGACCACTGATGTAGGCGAGTAAAAATGGCGTTCGCTTAAAAGCTTTATGCGTCATGAAATTTCACATGATGTACAATTAAGATAAAACGTTTTTATCAGGTAATCTGTGACAAGACAAAACCAGGAATTCTGGATTTTCGCTATCCCCGTCTTATGCAGTATTTAAAAAATACGGTTAGTTCATATTTGTTGTCGAAAATTTTATTTTTTAAATATCTAGAAACTTTTAAATGACGTATTTCATTTTGAAATTGTTTATTTATGGTATTATCGTACAAAATAACCCTTATCTACTACCGATAATGCATGAAGCACTTTTTCAAAATGATGCATTGTTAAGTCGATCGTTCATTAACTGAAGGCACGATAATCATTTCTGTGATTTTTTGTAATATTTATGATAAAAATAGTGAAGGTCATTGGTAGCATAAACTAAGCATGGACACAAAATGCCAAACTTTATTTTAGTGGGACGAAAGGCCTGTTGGCGACAGCTACATAACAGTCCGGCTTCACCTAAGGAGTTTTACGTGGTTTCCTTCCAACGATGAGCAAATGCTGAGAAATTCCTGATTGGCCAACACTAGATTATCCCTCCTGTTCCTAATACCGATTAAAATAAAACATTGTATTATAAGCTATATGAACCAAAAAAAAATATTTAATGATGTTTTAATAATAAAAATAATAATCCCTTATCCGCACCCCAATGGTGCATAGGGCACTGCGTAATACAAACGCAGTGTTATCTTAATCTTTTACACATGAATGAAAGGTTGAACACCTTTGCCCTCCGCTTCAGGTACCAGTCCAGGGTAACATTGAATAAATAGTACAGTGAAAGAATCACTTATATTTACTTTACCCACCCTACAGAATCGAACCCGGGACCTCCAGAACGGTAGCTGAGCGTGCTGACCATGACACTACGGAAATGACCATTACACTAATGATCTATTAACCTTGTACAAAATAAGCAAGAATAAATGCAACTCTCATAAATAAGAAAACCCGCGTTTAAGGTGCGGTACAGGGTGAAATTAAATTAATATTTCAGTAAAAAATACTAATATTTATTTTAACCCCACTAGGAATCCAAAGGGACCTTCAGCATGACATCCAGACGCTTTAACCTCAACAGTATGGAGGTGGATTTGATATCATTCATATTTTTATTTTATGGAATATTCGCGTATTGTAAAACATTTATGAAATATTATCATTTGTAAGCAAAATAAAGCATCATCATTGAAAATTCTTGTTTACTCAGTTCTTATATATTTCTCTAAAACATTTTATTGTTTATCTTAAGATCACTCTAATCCCTTCTTAAATACCACTCTCCGAGTCAATCAAATTTTGATGTTATTGTTAATGTAAATATACTCGTTTATATATCCTAAAAACTAACTAACTAACTAACTAACTAACCATCACCCCGCTTCCCCGCAGGGGTAGGCAGAGAGAATAGAGCGCCACACCACTCTGTCCTTGCAAACATTCTTCGCCTCTTCCACGTTCATGCATCTCCTCATACATACCCGCCGATTGTTACGACTCCTAACCTGACCACTTTCAAGTATTTGGCATACCTGATCGTGCCATGTTTTTCTCGGTCTTCCTCTGCTTCTTTTCCCACTAACATTCGCCTCATAAATTTGTTTTACCGTTCTTTCGTCACTCATTCGTTCCACATGTCCAAACCATCTCAACACACCTTTCTTAATTTTATCGATAATGTTTATCTCAGCTTTGCATTCCTTCCTTATTTCACTATTCGCACATCTATCAAACATCGTTTTGTCGCACATTCTTCTGAGAGATCGCATTTCGACTGCATTCAGTCTACTTTCATCCTTCTTTTGCCATCCTATCCCTATCCCCTATCCCCTATCCCTTTTCCCAGCCTTTTATATATCCTATCACTTAGTATTTCCAATGTTTTTAATATTCAAACGTCATGAGAGTTAACACTTATTTTATATGCATACAAAAAGTATGCATTCTATTTTCTTTCATTTCCCTTTAACTAGACTGAGCTTAAGCATCGCGTGGCCACGTACAATACTAATTGAAATAAAAATATTATGCAATATTACTCAAGCGATTTAATAACTGACAAAAATATGAATTGCGTCATTACTACTAGCTGATATGTAAATTAAATTCAGCAAGGTATTTTTTTAATCACAGGGATTGTAACAAAACGAATGAATATGGTAAACAGACATAACTAAAACATATATTTCTTTGTTAACGTTTCCTGATCAATTAACGGGATAGAATCATATTTTGGAAATGATGGATCGTTATTTTAACCCACTGACAATGCCCTCTATTATCATCCCCTAAATGGGCGCCACGCACGCCATAGAATAAATAACGAACGTCTTTGTGTTAAGATTTATTGTTAAGAAGGTTTACTTCTATCTATATAAATAAAAATGTAAATATTCGTTTATTCATATACTTGAATTTTTTTCACTTACAAACCGATTGTTTTATATATATTTATATATATATATATATATAT
The DNA here is from genome assembly GCF_059751285.1 of Brachycentrus maculatus. Classification (NCBI taxonomy): domain Eukaryota; kingdom Metazoa; phylum Arthropoda; class Insecta; order Trichoptera; family Brachycentridae; genus Brachycentrus; species Brachycentrus maculatus. The sequence goes on along the minus strand of NW_028280844.1, from coordinate 1,214,375 downwards.
ATATATATATATATATATATATATATATATATATATATATATATATATATATATATATATATATATATGTGTGTGTGTGTGTGTGTGTGTGTGTGTATTGTGTATATAAGTATTATTTAGAAGTGTTAAGGTATTAATGTCTAGCAAATAAATTTAATTTTAATATAATGCGTATACCTACCAAAACAATCTAATCGTTTATTTGTTCACAATCATAAATCTCACAGGTGAAAAAAGGTATGACAGGTTTTTTTTTAAACATTATATTACCGCATTGGCAGCGCCATCTATTGAATGTAACATCAACTTAAGTACTACTTTTTATTGAGCGTGGCAGAGAGTTTTCTTAACGACACCGCTATCACGTAATGGCGTAATGTTGACCATTGTATTGTTGTTTCATGTTTTCTTCACAACCAGTACAAAATTCAACATTTCGGAAGATTTTTTTTTTAGTTACATTAATTCATTGTTAATCCATATAGAGCCATAATAACACTAAACCAGGTGAGCTAGTTTCGAATAATAATCTACTATTTTATCAAATACTGGTCAATAATTTGTCAAATTAGATTTTATTATCAAAAATACTCTGCTTTTCAAAGTAAACGTACATTTTTAGGGTTATTCTCAACAAAAGAATACATATTTTCAGGGTATACCGTGTAATCTTCTAACAACGTTTCGAGTACCTTCTCCTTACAAAAGCCCTAAAGATGGCTGAAGCTGAAACGTCTTATCGGTAGGAGGTAATATTACACGAAATAGCAAAAATATGTTTTCTCCTTTACTATTCGTTATTCCCTTATTTACATCCAACCATTTACCGGTCTCTCCTTTTTCATTTCCCTTTAAAAATGAATTATGAGCATAAATAAGAAATTCAAAACATATTCGCACTATGTTATTACATTTTATTTTATATATTGATAAATTAAATGTATAAAATATCTAGAGGGACAAAAAAATCATGGATGCTGCAAAGAGAATATGGTTCGAAGACATGGCCTAGGTGATGTTGTCCACGACAGAAGGACCTACAACCTGAGGATGAGGAGAGCTGACCCCAGAAGTCTACAATGACAGTAAGTTATTAATAATATATAATTATTATTATTATTTTTGTATCTCCTGTATGTTATGTTTATAAACTAATCATTTAAAAAAATATATGTATATTAAAAATTTCAAAAAAATATATATAAACTTGTATTACCATGTTAGTATTCGGCTCAACACAGGCCATGCCTAAAGAGCCGTAATACGTATAATAAATGTGTATATGAAATGAATATGTATATTGAATGTATCTATGTATTATGAAAATAAATAAATAAATAAATAAATAAATAAATAAATAAATAAATAAATAAATTATGATTCCATACGGAAAAAGTCCACATGTAAACACATATCGCTCACTCCTTTCAACAACGTCATATTTAAAAAATCGTCAATTTTCAGTTGTGCATGTTTTCGGAATGCCCAGAACATTTTCTATTTCCCAGCAAATGCGGCATATTTTAAACTTAATATTTACCCGATACAGGGCAGAAAGTGTTGTTTTTGTATTTTGAAGAAGAGGTGCTGTTTAATATTTTTTTTTAAAATATACTACGTATTTTTCAAATGGAGAAAAAATATTCAGGTTTTATCTTAAAATATCTGTTGCACAGTAAAAGGTTCAATAAGTGACTGGATATTAATTTTTTTTTACATTTTTTTTAATTTTCAAACTTTTAAAATGATCTCCTGAAAATCAATTTTTTTGATATTTGTATGACGTTGTTGAAAGGAGTGAGCGATATGGGGCATACAAAAAAGAATTATAATGGTTTTATTAAAAAACAAAAGATGACGATTATGATGCGAAATTCATCAAAATATTTCACACGTGTGTCACAATAGACTTTTTAAAAAGTAATAAATACCAATTTAAAACAAATAAATGAAACGACTTTCTAATTAATGTAGATACCTGAATATTTACTCGAAGCACATTGCTGAATAATTAACTAAATGAAAAAGTTTTACGTGCTATAAAATATGGATGACGTTTTTATTGGGAGCCTATTTATGGAATCTAAATGTTAATTGTATTTAGTTGTATTTAAAATATCTTAACTACCATAAATTTTTATGTACTATTTCATTAAATTTCGTTATCAATGTAAAGTTTTTCCTCTGTCTTAAATTTTGTTAATCGAAGAAAACGTCAAATGAAAACAAAAAATAAACTTTCACAATACACTCGTTTACCCTTTGTACGTTTTTATTGAAATTGAATCGTTTTTAAAAAAAAAATTTATTTAAATTTTAATATGACAACACCAGATTTTTATGAGTTCCCATACTAAAAAAACATGTGTGCAAATACTAGTATTTCGACATACTCAAAATGTTGTAAATTATACATAGGTTACGATTTCTCAATTCCTTTTCGTGAAAACTGCCATTTCAGTAGTAGCGGACCATACATCAAGGCATTATCGACAAAGTGACAAAATATGACATGTCACTGGAGCACTTTCGCAAAAATATCATGTTCCTGAGATATTGAAACACGTGAAAAAGTATTGGAGAGATAACTTAGTTCGGCGGCCAAAATTAAGTAGCAAATTTAGTTTTAAGCAAAAACTTCCACAATGTGTTTTATCAGTCAGCCATCGGCGCCGTACGTGTTAAGAATTTCCAAAGGTAACTTAGCAAACTAATACACGCCTTAACCCGTTGCAACTCCATATTCATGTAGTGAAATTTCACCTTGAAAAATAAAATAAAAAATCTATTTTCATTTTCTTGTACGCGAATGTTTACGACCATAATTGATTACGTAAAATATTTTTAAAAAAATACTGAGAGAATTCCATTTAGCTTTTTTTGACACATTTTATTCTAACGCGCTTAGAGTGACAGGGAAGATTCTAAGAAGCATATCAGGCAAGAGTATTCGAGATAGAATAAGAAACGCCAGGATCAGGGAAATATGCGAGATCGAAGATGTCGCCAGGTGGGGAAGGCAACGAAGGAGACAATGGTATACGCATGTGAGAAGAATGGAATCATCCAGATTCCCCCCGCATCGTACTGTACGGCCAACTCCATGGTAGTCGACTCCCAAGCAGACCACCAAAGAGATGGGTCGATAGCTGGGAATCGACATCGCAGGAGGCTAATCCCTCTTAAAAACAGGCCACAAGGCCTACAACAAGATGAATAAGAAGAAGGTTTGGTAATAAACACTCTCCTTATAATTCAACATTCATTTGATTAATACCACTTAAAAAAATTAAGTGGCATTACACAAAGTAAACGATGAATGATAACGAGAATGTAAGTTTGGGTAAAGCTTATTTTGACATAACAAGATTGATTAATTTCAACGAAATTTAAATGTGTGGTTTTGCAAACTTAAGCAAAACAAATCAAAATATACAGTGATAGTATGTTACATAACGCGAATCAAATCTTTTTAAAATGAATAATACTTATTGTTTTTACCACTTCAGTTTATTTTATGACAACTGGTTTCGGAAACTATGCTTCCATCTTCAGGTCTAAATGCAAACTAAGTTAAATTTAAACCTGAAGCATAGTTTCCGAAACTAGTCGTTATAAAATATTTTCTTGAATGTTTTTCGCAGATACTTTGTGGCGCATTTTATAAACTTTACAAAATTTTAACCACATTTAATTGGTAAACGTTGTCCAACCGATTTCGAGAAGAACCTTGTCATCATCAGGGTTTATGTACTAAATTCTAAAACATTGAAATACTCATAGTTAATTACCCTCCCCTTACCAAAAACTTCCACGCACTCCGTACACCATATGAAAATATGATTTAAAAAATAACTAACTAACTAACTAACTGTCACGCCGCTTCTCCGCAGGGGTAGGCAGAGAAAATCAAACGCCACACCACCTTGTCTTAGCAAACATTCTTCGCCTCTTCTACATTCATGCATCTCCTCATATATACTCCTGACCCGGCCGCTTTCAAGTATTTGACATACCTGATTGTGGCAAGGTTTCCTCGGTCTTCCTCTGTTTCTTTTTCCAACTACATTCGCCTCATAAATTTTTTTAACCGTTTTTAAAATCTGTGTTTGATTTAAAATTAATACATAACTTACATTCTTTCCTTATTTCATCATTCGAACATCTATCAAACATCGTTTTGCCACACATCCATCTGAGGGATCGCATTTCGACTGCATTCAGTCTTCTTTAATCCTTCTTTTGCCACATATAAGGGTTGGAACCAGAACTCCGTTGTGTACTCCCAGTTTAGATTTCGCTGATAGATTTTTATTTGCTTAAACTGATTTTAGTGTACTATTCACTCTTAAATATTGTTTTATGTAATTTTATTTTCTTGTTTTATTTTAATTTATTTATCTTAAATCTTATTTTATAAAGATTATAAAATGAACTCAAATGGTAAAAAAACAATTGTTTTTCATTTAAAATTTTACCATATCTTACCACAAAGTGAATGCCGAAACAACAAATGAATGAAATCTAATCGTGTATTGATTTCTCAGTTAAAACTTACTAACGTACACCGTATCTTGAAGGGTTAACTTACTAAACTGATAGACATCTTAAAATAGAGGGTTTAGGTCTACAGGGTGTTTTAATTTATCGCCCGGTTTCCGAGTTAATAAACTGGAGAAATATTGGGCGATGAAGTTAAAGCACGCCGAATATTTCACTTCTCAAATTCTTGAGATTGTTTGCGCTGTATACTGTATACTGAACTCTGTGCACGGCGCTACGGCTATACATCTTTTCTTTGACGAGCCTATGTGTGGGATGCTTTGGTATGTCTTTTCATATCAACATCTCACTTAACGGTTAACTAACTTATCGATATATGGTACGCCTATAGTCCTGGTTGTTATAATATTCTCAATATTATTAATATTTTAAGCATTTACTTTGTGGTTGGTCATTTTTACTTTTTTTTTTTACAAAAATGTTAATAATATTAGTATATAACCACAAACCGAAATTTTTATGCCTGCCGGTTTCGGGACGTACCCGTCTCTTCGTCAGGACAATCACTACCACAGCATGCAAACAATACCACCCTTCACCACCATACCACCTAAAATGTTTAGCACAGAGGTTCCCAAACTCTTTTATCTCGTAGACCCCTTGCCTTACCTGATATCGATTTTCATCAAATTCATTAACTTCAAATGTATTTTTGACAGCCGGTATATGTAGTGTTACTCACTTTGAACCACACATTTTTGGTTTTATACATTTTTATTTTAAATTCAAATTAAAACATAGACCCCTTGCAAGTTGTCATAGACCCCTGGGGGTCGATATAGACCACTTTGGGAATCACTGGTTTAACACATGCGATTTTTGGTCGACCGGAAGACCAACATGCACTAAAGGATTCAACACAAACATGCGTTACGAGCCGAGGTTAAACATGCACTAGGCTGAAACATATTAATGAACCAGCTTATATACCCGTAGGATAAAAGGAGTGGGCTGGGTTTGAATTAGATATTGACGAATTTTGCTTAAGCAAGATTAGTTACTGGTTGTTATAATTATGATTATTTTTAATTTACGTTTTACTGTTTTTTTTAAATAAACACTTGTGTAATGCCACTTAATCAGTTTTATTTCATTACACACGACTTCTTTCGAAAATACATGTTTTCATCTACAGGTTAATGAATAAAAAAACTAGTTCTAGTTTTCAAAACAAGTGGTGTGTAATGAAATAAAATTCATGAGATGGTATTATGCAAGTGTTTTTTTTTTATAATTAACATGTCATTCCACAAAGATAATGCCAAATCAATAAAGCAGTTTTACTTGATAAATATCACTTTTTCATAAAATCCATTGTGACACGTGTTTCGATGCATCATTTTCAATTTTAAACACCGTATGTGAAGCTAGGTCTTAATTTTAGAGGTGTGTCCTTGGGACGTTGAAGGATGGAGATGAGATTTGAGGGACTTTTTCTTATTTTTACCTTTTTTATAATTGGGAATATAAACTATTGGAGGGAGGCTTGAGTCATTGTCATACTGTTTATTATGAGTTTATTAATATTTATATTTTTATGAATTCTTATCGTTTCAAAATGTATCAGTTTATTACTTTTCGTAAAAAAAAATATGATTACTTTTTAGGATTTAACCGTTAGAAATCTGTAATTTGCATCTCATGAAAGATTAAGATGAATATGAACGTCTGGCCATTTACGGGGCTGACGACCGTCATAGGCTGGTTTAAGTGATCACATTACACACGTGTAATATTCACCAATGATTGACAACCACACTACTGAAATTCTTGGATATTCTACATATTAAAATAATAATAATAATAATAATAGTATGAAAATAACTTCTGTAATTGGAGATAATCCAGATTTTGTAAACAAGTATTTGGACACACTCAAAATATTGTGTAAAAAATATTATTTCCTCACATAATTAATGTTCCCTGATTTTTTGTGTTGAATTTTGAGTCATACCAATACATGAACTTCCACAAACGTAGTTTAATTTATCTTTAAACCCCTATTGTCTTATACATTTCTATGATTATTTTGTGATTTAATAATTAATTTTTTTTAAATATATTTTTAAAAAAATATTTTTTAAGTTTTATGACTGAATAGGATGATAAGTACAGAAAAAAAACTGTCAGTATTTTTAAATCAAGATAAAGCTACATCAATCAAATTTACTCTGTAAAGCATTTATTGATCGATGAAGGGAAAATGAGAAAAAAAAGGTTTCATGGGTAAGTGTGTCTACTTTATTCCAAGACAGTTTCAGCCATATCGAGGTAGATGATCAAACTTTGTTTTTATATCTGAAAGTTTAAGATTCTGAACAATGTGGAGCGCTGGTCTTACGCACGTTTTTCTCCAACAATAAGCCGTACGAAGGGCTTTTTGTGCCTTTCAGGGCTTAAGTGATGAATGGATGAGAAAAAAATTGACGAATCACGTGACACTTTAGTACAAAATGTATGAACAATGTACATGGCAACTGTCCGCCCATCGCAAGAAACCCGAGAACACAGTGCTCGCAAATTGCCTGGTAAATCCTAAGCGTTTTCAATCCTGCCGAGCCCGGGGAAAAAGTCATTTGTCATTTTCGTTAAAATTGTTTACTTTCGCAGTTCCTTTTGCGCAGGTTGTTTGCTCACTCCAAATAAACGTACTATTAGGGGATAAAACAAGTCTCACGCTTATGGTGATTCCTTGAGCTAACAAATCCCAATTAATAACAATGATACTCAAAGGTTTTTGGTTTTAAAAAAATCAATTAATATTATAGCTAAATGTTTACTTTTATTAACAGATATCATGACGTAGTTGGGTAGACGCTTGGCTTCAAAACAGGCTTTTCGAGTTCGATTCTCCCCAAATGCAAAAAAAATCAAAAAATTTATACTTTCAATTGGTCTCAACCAACCAACGTTTTGCATTATAATCAACAAAATTTATAACATGGGATTTTGGTCTCAGACCAACATCCCATGTTTTGTTATATTATCAACCTCACCTGTCCTTACTATCCTACCTACATACAAGACTCAATTTGGAAGTTTTTTGGTTATTCCGTTAAAAAGGTGTAATCATTATTTCAAATTTTAATATTTATTTCAATTTTGTATTGAATTTTTTTTAAATTTTTTAGATGTTTTTTTTTTAAATAGAAACATTTTCATTTTGATGTAATTTTACTGCAAGTTTTTTCTGCACACTCAAATTATACTTAATTAATACATGTTATTATTCATTAAACAAGTATAATTGAAAAAGAAAAGCGTTTTCAATCTGTTGAATACTATTTTGTTTCATTCATTGATTCGGCAGTCATTTTGTAAAAAAGTTAATCCATTTTAAATTAATGTTTTACTTAGTAAATACCACTATTTCTTGAAATACATTGTTACGGTGTTTTTAAATGATGCGGAATACATCGAAACAATTAAATAAATAAAATATATTTTTTAAATGGAATCAGAAGAAATGATTTTCGATTAAAATTTATGAATTAAATAAAAAAACACTGTTATTTTTGTTGATAACTTTGTTTTTTAGCTTTCTAAACTGTAGATCTGAATTTACTATTATTCAGTGAGTTTGGAAAGTTTCCATGGTTTCCTAAAAACTTGATCGTTAGAATTAAAGAATCGAAAACGAAATATCAACTGGTCACTTCAAGCCGTAAAAAAAAGGGCCTATCTTACGCCGAACTGGGGCTCCCAGGTTCTGGCAAAATTTATATAAATAATCATCTTACCCTCTTCAATAAACAGTTGTTGAGGAGGTGCAGGGATGCAGCTCAAAAAGCAAATTTTAAGTATATTTGGGAAAAAAATGGTGAAGTATTTGCAAGAAAGAACGACACTTCTCCATTTTTTAAAATATCTTCCGAAGACGTAATTAAAAAAATATTTCGTGATCACTAAATTTCTGTATTTCTTTTTAATAGCTTTTTATTATGTATTACTATTCGCCTCAATTATTGTAATAGCATTGCAAATTCCTATCTATCCTATACACTTCCTTCCCTCTCACACAAGCTTCCCTTTCTTACACCCTGCAACCCATTTACTTTTTACCATTACACTTATTTTAATGTTAATTTGGGTGCTCAGTCTCATTCTTTTCATAACTAAATTTATTTCTGTAAAGTTATTCTGTTTTGATATAGAGTCAAAATGGAATTACTCACCTAATTCATCAATATTTTACATTTCCAGCGTCAAAGATTTCATCGACTTTGCGTATATTATTGTTTTGTATTTACCTTGCTTTTCTTCACAGGCGCGAGTGACCTAAAAATTTACTATCAAAATTCACGCGGGCTTCGAGGGAAAACTCACGAATGCCAACTAAATATTTTGAATAGTGATTATGATGTTATATGTTTCACGGAAACTTGGTTATTGGATGGTATTCATAATAGCGAACTCTTTGATTCAAGATATTGTGTATTTAGAAGAGATCGTGACTACGCTAATCTTAATTGTAAACTTGGTGGTGGTGTTCTAATCGCAACTCACAATAGACTCAACGCAACATCAAACGTTGTCTGGAATTCCGCAGCTGAAGATATTTGGGTTTCATTTGATATTAACTCCAATAAAAAAATCCACATTTGCTGTTCATATCACCCTCAGGGACGTAATTATACCTCAAGTCTTGTAGCGCATCTCAACAGTGTAGAAACTGCACTTTCTGACAAACCTTATGATATTCTTCTTTTGCTAGGTGACTATAACCTACCTAAAATTGACTGGATTTTGGATGAGGGTAGTAATTCACTCTCACCTACAAATTATGATTCGGATACTAGTAGACTACTTGTGGAATTCTTAGCTTTACACGGTTTACTACAATTTAATAATGAACGCAACAGACTTAATAGGATTTTAGATCTCGTTATGACTAATTTTATCCACTGCCTTACATCTCATTGCACGCATCCGATTGTTCCCGAAGACAGCCACCACAAATCTCTAATAATTGACTTTCAACTTTCATTCTTGAATCCCACAAGATGTCTGAAGCCAAACGCAAGAGAAGTCCAGCTATTCCACAAGGCTGATTATTCCAAAATGAAAGAGGACCTCGCTCAAGTAAATTGGGATCTTGAATTCCATGATATGAACGTAAATGATTCTACGGATAAATTCTATAACATTATTTATAATATAATTGAATTACGTGTCCCTAAAAAAATAGTTTTTAGCCCTAATCAATACCCCCCTTGGTATAGCAAAGCCCTAATAAAGATATTGAAAGAAAAATCTAAATTCCATAAAAAATGGAAGAAATTTAAACAAGTTGAAGATTTTCAAACTTTTTCCCTCTTAAGATCTCGTCAAAAAACCGTTCATAAAATATGTTACGAAAAATATATTGAAAGTGTGGAAGAAACCTTGAAAACAAACCCGAAAATTTTGTGGTCATTTTCTAAATACAAAAGATGTAACAACTCTAATCTACCGTCGTCAATGCATTTAAACAATGTATCTTCCTGTGACGGTTTATCCATATCAAATCAATTTAACGATTATTTTAAGTCCGTTTTTGTACCTGACTCTTCTGGCAGTACATCATGTATGGCGCCTCCTCAAACTAATGATAACGAAACAAGCACTTCATTGAATATAATTGACTTTGATCGACCTACTGTCCTTAAATACCTTAGTAATATTGATGTAAATAAGGGTCCTGGTTCAGACAGTATTCACCCTTTGCTTATTAAACATTGTGCTGTGGAACTTTCCATTCCGCTCTCCAAGTTGTATACACAATCTTTTAGAGAGGGATGTTTTCCCTCCGTGTGGAAGAGAGCACTCATTACTCCTATCCACAAAGGTGGTGACCGATCCGATATCAGTAATTATAGACCGATATCCAAACTTCCACTTTTTGGAAAAACTATGGAAAAAATTGTCACGGATAAAATCAACCCAGTAATAAGAAATGACATTATATTGAACCAACACGGATTCTTAAGAGGCAGGTCGATTGAGTCAAATTTGCTTGAGTTCAATCATTTCATACTATCGGCCATGGAAGAGGGCTACCAGGTGGACGCCATATATACTGATTTTGCCAAGGCCTTCGACAAAATAAATCACAATGTCTTGATTCGTAAGATTCGCGAAATGGGTATTCATGGTGATCTTCTTAGATGGCTCATTTCTTATGTTGAAAATAGAAGCCAAGCGGTAGCGGTTCTAGGATTTACTTCTAATTACATTATGATTCCTTCTGGGGTTCCCCAAGGATCCCACCTGGGCCCATTATTATTTTTAATATACATAAACGATATTAACAAATATATCAATCAAAATTTTCTCATGTTTGCTGACGATACCAAGTTATTTATACGAGTCAAGTCTTTAGACGATTGTTCAATGTTGCAAAACGATCTCGATAATCTAGTGTCTTATTGTAATCTTAATCAGCTTTTTCTGAATGTCAATAAATGTTTTAGCATTACGTTCACAAGAAAAAAAAATAAAATTATGTTTGATTATGAAATTAACAATAGTCGGCTGACCAGGAAAACTGAATTAAGAGACCTTGGTGTTATAATGGACGAGAAACTTTTGTTTTCTTCACATATTGAAGCCTGCGTTAATAAGGCCTACAGAAACTTAGGTTTTATTTTTCGAACCACTAAACCATTTAAAAATACATCATCTCTTGTAACTTTATATAACGCTTATGTTCGTAGTCACCTCGAATTCGCCTCAGTCGTTTGGAACCCTGAGTACGCTATATATATAGCTCAACTTGATCGTATTCAAAATAAATTTCTAAAAATGATGGATGGTAAGCTTCATTTAAGTTTCAACTCTTATGAAGAATCTTTAGCCTTCCATAAATTATCTTCACTTAGTAAACGTAGGAATATATCAGATTTATGTTTTTTGTATAAAGTTATAAATAATATGACTGAGAGCCCTTATCTTCTTGCGCAGATACCTTTTCACTGTCCAATTAGAATCAATAGGCATAGTCATACCTTTTATAATCCAGCACCAACAAAGAACTATACAAAAAATTCCTTTATTTATCGAAGTTGTGGAAAATTTAATGAATGTTGTACCGACCTTGATATGTTCTACTCCAATCTTTTAAAATTTAAAGCTAAATTGTTCGAAATCTTATAAACCTAAAAAAGTAATTCTATTCCCTGTCCTTTCCTTTTCTTTCTTTCCTATCACTGCCATCTCCTTTTCTCTTTATCCCATCCTTGTCTCATGTCTCTTCCTTTATATAGACCTCTCTTATGTATAGTTGTGAAGAACTATAATTGGTACTCATGATTTTATTTTTTGTATTCTGTATGTATCATATATTGTAACTGTTGTTCTTCCTTCCAATAAAATAAAAAAAAAAAAAAAGTTCACTTTGCTTTAACTATTACAGGATGCTGGTAGACTCAATAGAGTGGAATTTATCACCGTTTATCGAATTTATCCATATCCTTCGGGAACCACATAGATAATGTCCGCCTCCAACAGGCCAAGGGCGCTCTCTATCTCGTGTGAGAAAAATGTTCTCTTGAAGACAAATTTCCCATACCTTATAGATTTTGCCTTGAAAGTGTATAATATCGACATACAAAAGGATTATATGGTGACATTTAATACATGAAATTTTGATATTTATTGTTTGAAAGATAATTATATTATCCATTGTATTGTATCATTTGACACAACATTTTTTGTTTTTAATAAATCCGAACTTAATTAAATATATTTATATTATTCAAATACTGGTTCAAACATTTTTTATAACACTTTTATTTGTGTAAAACAAATACGTATTCAATTTGATCAGTCATTACTGTTTTGTCAATGCCGTGTAATGAATTTAACAATAAATTAACAACACTAAAATTCTTATATATATATATATATATATATATATATATATATATATATATATATATATATATATATATATATATATATATATATATATATATATATATATATATATATATATATATATATATATATATATATATATATATATATATATATATATATATATAAATATAAATATATATATATATATATATATTATATATATATATATATATATATATATATATATAATATATAAATATATATATATATATATATATATATATATATATATATATATATATATATATATATATATATATATATATATATATATATATATATATATATATATATATATATATATATATATATATATATATATATATATATTTAAATATATATATATATATATATATACATATATATATATATATAAATATATATATATATATATATATATATATATATATATATATATATATATATATATATATATATATATATATATATATATATATATATATATATATATATATATATATATATATTAAGTCTTGGAATTCCAAGAATTTACATATATTCTTGGACCAAAAATTTATTTTTATGGTGTAATATTTTTTTTTACATAATAAATCATGGCATCTGAAAAAAATAATACTTACGATGATTTGCTTGGTGGCAGGTGCGGAGTCGTCTTGAAAAATGCACTCAGAAATATAGGAAGAGTGCAATTAACGAGAATAAATCCTTTTCCAATTTTTTTTGTAAATTACTGCTTCCACAGTTCCTTTCAATGCTATGTATTATTCTACTATGGTTTCACATAGAATTTAACTGTATGGGCTTTATGGAGTGAATATTTTTTAAATTAATGATATGCAAAATACGTAAATATTTCATTCGATACTTGCGAGCCACTTAAAGCTCGTAACGTTTCAAATTCAACAGCTTTTATGCGAGTCCATTCTCTTCCCACCCCTTAAATATCGATCACTTTTCACCCCTGCCGATTTCACCCCCACTCGATAAAGCCAATAAATCTTTCCATGTATCCATGTTTATTGGATAAACAATCATAATTATTTATAACGATTACAAATTTGACAGCTTCGCTCGCTATTATTTACATCCAGCATAAATAATTAACAAGGTTTTGTAATTGGCAGTAATTTATAAGCAAACGTGTTAATATTTCTGCCAAATAAGTTAAATTGATACGTTAAACACTATTTTTTCGGAATTCAAATTGCTTGTTGGACGTTAAATTATTACCCATACGGATGATAGTTCAATATATATGTTATAAAAGGTGTCTTAACTGATATAAGCTCTATTTTTTGACATCTCAATAAAGATGAAAGGGAATATGGAAGCCTTTTGGCATGTCAGGAGCTTACGACAGTCATAGGCTGGTTTAAGTGATCACTTTACACACGTGTAACATTATTCAATTCTACCCATGATTGACAACCACACTACTCAAATTCTAAATACGAGTACATGATCCAATTTCGAAACATTGTACTTGAATCACTAGAATTTCACTAGAGACATCTATTGGTGATTTGAAAAAAACTATAATTGGAGATAATCCAGATATGTGAACAAGTATTTGGACAGACTCAAAATGTTGTAGATCCAATTTTAATACTAAGTGCAATTTCTTAATAAAAAATTTAAGTTTGAAATTTATTTCAGCACATATCGTACTCGATTTAATGTGTGAATAAAATTTGTCTTTAAAAGTCGGTTGCGGAAACAAAGATTCATATATTTCACTTCGTTACGTGCTACAAAGTTTAAAAACAGTGTCAAAATTTTATAACACAATATTTCTGCAACTTTTAGCGTACGAACAGAGATGGATAGTACACTCGAGATAGGTGTTTCTACCCGTTATATGACGTTATATCTGCTTCAGGGGTAACAAACAAGTTTAATATACTGACTTGTAACCTAATACTATATAACCTAATACTAGCAAACGATAAAAACAATCACTTATGTACTTTAAATTGTCGATTTATATATTTTTCTATTTTTAATTTAAGTTTTACTCAGTAAATACAATACCTCTATTTCTTTAAATCTATTATGACACGTGTTTCGATGCATTTAGCATTATTATTAACTAAACTAAGATTAAAGATGGATAGATTTTACCACAAAGTGACTGACGAATCAATTAATATGTATTTTCCGTGGTTACATCATATTTTAATACCATTCATCATATTCAAAGAGTAAGACCATTTGATGGGATGGAGAATAGAACAGACACATCGAGAACTAAATCTCTTCAATTAAAGTAATATCACCGGTAAGGAACATGGAAATTCGGAAAATGTGTATTACGAAGAATAAAGTCAAATGGGGATGAAGGCGACGATGATACTGGAATGACTATTTTAATAGACTGCAAGAATATAGACTGATCCGAATTGCTCTTTAAGAGAACCTAGGTGGAAGAAGACCATTTTCAATTCATGTTTTACTTAGTAAATACCACTATTTCTTAAAATCTACTGTGACACGTGTTTCATTTTCATTTTCATTATATATATAAATATATATATATATATATATATATATATATATATATATATATATATATATATATATATATATATATATATATATATATATATATATATATATATATATATATATATATATATATATATTCACATGTATAAATAATTAATTATAAATTGTGTACATTGGATGAATGTTGATTTACTAGTTAGGTTATTAAAAAATGAGTTTTTCTTCCACAGCTCGAATACCACATGTGTGTTACCTCTGACCTGGCAGGATATCGCAGTATAGAGATGACTTCTTTCACAAGTATGAGAAGCCGAGACAGAATATGCAAGGAAATGCACTTCCTTGGGGCTTTTAAAATCCAACTCCTGCCAAAGGCAAAGCATGTTCTCACAGGAATATCAGAACAATGCAGACAAGATTGTCTAATGCATTCTGATGTCCCCTATGGAAAAGTTATACGTCAGAATTGCTTTACGGTCTCAAGTTTCGTTACAGTCTTTTAATAATATTATTGAGTCAATTTTCGTAGCATTGACACGTGTAAAGTTTGTAATGGCGATATCAAAGTTTTTGAAAGATAACGATATTCTACTGGGTAGAAAGCTCTTAATGTTCTTTCTAAGCTCTGATATGGAATTTAAAGTTGATGCTAATATAAAACTAAAATGAAAATTTAACGGCCTCGTATTTTAACGGCGAGATTGTAGGAGTGAGTTCTTGCGTAACTCGACAGATATTATATTATATTATTACTCAAAAATCCTTTTAATGGTCACTGCAAATTTATATACTGTTTTTTTTTAATCATCAGAGTTGAATGCCTCGAAACAAAATTTATTTCAAAAGAAAATTAAAATTTTGATTTACTTTATGGATTGACTTACGAAGAGTTTTAGAAGAAGTCTTTTGAATTATTTTTTTTTCAATCAAATCGTGTCGGGTTGTGGTCCCGTTGTTAGTGTCGCGGACTCTTAAATCAGAGTTTCTCGGTTCGAACCCACTCTACCACAATTTGATACTTATTTCTTATAATGAGAAATTGAAATATTTGTGTTAATAATAAAAACACAAATATTTCTCTTTTCTTTAATAAAAAAATATGCAAATCTAAGAAATATTCTTATCATAATCATCTACAGAATAGTGAATGAAACACAGTATTTAATGTAATCACTAAGCAAGCCAATAACAAGTCGTTAGCCCTGTATACTCGTATACCCCGAATTCTATATTTGCTCTTGAGAAAAAATAAAATAAATTTGTATGTATGAGTATTTACTGTCGGTCAAAAAAATATGATAATGATCTTCCAAACTTGTTAACAGTTTTTCGCGTGAATCATAGTTCGCTTAGTTCAATCTAGAGTTAATTCATACAGTTATCCCAAATATTTAATACAAAAATGTAAATTTCCAAAAAAATGCATTTAAATAAATTCTTAAGTAGGTACTCAGTAAAACCCACAATGATAGTGGTATTTACCAAGTTAAACATTTATTTAAAATGGATAGATTTTTACTTAATATATAAAAATTTACAACGATTTTTTAAATTAAAATTGTTTTTTTTGAACGGACTCTCCATAAATAGATTTCATAAATAACCCAACACAGATATTAGCTTACGTTTAATTAAATATTATTTCACACGTGGTTAGAGTTCATTAGGTAAAACCATCGTGTGTTGTACTATACAAGCCTCAGGTGTCTTTTTGCGCAGAAATTTAACGCTAAGTAACTTCCCTATTACCCACTTTTATGAATAATTACACCAGAGCTACGCTTCTTTGAAACTTTGTATCTTACACTATCTCCAGTCTTATCTTCAAGGACACTATTAGTCAGTCCTAAAGACTAACGCACCTACCTATTTTCTTCTTCTTCCTGGCTCTATCCCAAATTATGGTCTTTGTAGACTGTCGGGGTCAGCTCTCCTGGTTCTCAAGTTGTAGGTTCTTCTAATATGGACAATGACACCTAGGCCACGCCTCCAAATCATACATTTTTGTAAAATCCATTATTTGTTGGTCTTCCTCAAGATGTCTTGCGAGGAAGAACGTTCTCTGCGCCCTATGTGCCCATACCATCTCAATTGCAGTACTTACCTGCATCTACAAAAATCTTACCACATGCATTTTGTCCGCCTTCATTGTGTAGTGGTTAATGCGTGTGAGTACCATGCCAAAGGTCCGGGTTTGAGTCCAAATTAATAAAAATGATTTTTCACTTTTTTGTTTATTTCAAATAACATTTTCAAAAATAATACTATCTTAAATAGAGTATTCTAGACGAATTGGTTAGTAAAATTCTCACGCTTCGATCGGCTGCAACAACTGCTATGAGTAAGATGATTTTACCAGTTCGAAACCAGGTTACTAAATCTGGCGAACGTACCTTTGGTGTTGTGGGACTGATGGCGTAGAATACTCTTCCACCAATAATTAGAAATAGTTAGAACAAGATGATCTTACTAAAAATACGTTTCTTTGGTCTCCTTTTTCCTAATTTACGCACAGTGTAGCACCCATGGTATTTAAAAATAAAGTAATTTTTAAAAAATCATGTAATTAACGATTTAAATAACATTGGGTTCATATTATGCAGTGCCCAATATTGAATTAAGAATTTATATGAAAACAACACTCATAATTAAAAATACATACATATAAATCTCCAGTATCCATACATTATGTACATACTCCAATCTTTCTGTCAAGAACATTTACAACCACACTATAACATATAACAAGTTTAAAAAAATAACTAGTTGACAAAGTTGATGTGTTTCAATTTTTTTTTTATCAAAACAAGAGTCCATATAACTTTTTTAATTAAAATTGAAATCCGCAATAAGCATTTAAATGAAAATGTTTGAATATTACAAAAATTGACTTTGTCAGCTTCGCATATGCTCACAATAAGTTCATAAACAGTTTTAATAATTGAACTAGAATTTCAGAGCAATATTACAATTGTATTTCAGAAATTAATTTACAAAACATTCAAACTTTTATTCAAAAATTTTTGAATTGCATAGATGTTTTCCATGATATTAATACTCAACAAAAATTACATTCAAAAGTGAAAATTTATCGACGTTTCATATTCTAATATTAATTTATGTTAGAACTCGTATTTGTGAAATAAAATCATCTTATGAGTACTAAACCCTTCATTTAATTCTTCTTCTTTCTTTTACTAACCATAATCTACATCCAATCGTACGTAGGGTACTGCATCGTATCGGTGCGGTGTCATCTGGATCGTTAATTGAATGAATACAAAGTCTTTTTTTTTTTTTGAATTACCTAACGTCCAAGTGACTCTGAAATCTAGCTACGGCTTATGCAACACCGTTTATCATGTCCCTACTCAGGCTTCAACTTTATAAGTTTCATAGCTTATGCCTACTTGTGAGTGGATTTACTCTTTATGTTTTAAGTTACTATAATTGCATGTAATTCATGAGTGAAAATTCTAGGCAAAAACACTAGCGAATACAAAGTCATCAGTCCTGCGTTTCTTTTAACAGTCCAGGGTGATGTTTAATATATGAAAGAAAAAAATCACTAAAATTTATTCTGACCTCCTTAGAATCGAACCCGAGACCTCCAGAACTCCAATGGTTAGATTACTACACTTTGGAGGTGGAAAATAAGTCTTTAAAATATTTGATTAGCACAACATAATATTTATTTTACTGTCTACAGATGGAAAGACATCAATGCATAAAATTAACTGTTTCTATAATTCAAAAAGTATCATCACTGTTAACGCGTGAGAGTCTCACACGTATTTATAAAACTGCATTATATATTGTTCATGTAATTAAAAAATATGTCTTTAACCTTAGGCGTAATAAGTTTATCTTTTATAATACTCTAAAAATGTCAATTTTCACTACGCCACCTTTATTATCAATATTAGATCAAAAAATAATACGTACGATTATTTTAATATATGCATATCTAAACACAAAGAGCGAAACACTTGTCACACAAATATGAGATTTTTAGCGAAAATGAACAAATTATTCTCACTATAAATCTGTTATTGATTTAAGTTTATTAAATTTCTAAAAATGGTTTTAACGATGTTTGTGTCTTGACGAGACTTGGTATTACGAATCATCCCTTCAGCTTAAGACATGACAGTAATAAAATTATCTCCTTTGATTCGAGTCAAAATTTGAAATGCTAGCATTTGAAGTAATACAACTCAATTATTTATTTCCTCTCAAAATTTGAAATAAAGTCAAAAACAAATCTTCCTACTGCGTCTTCTTTAGATGATTTCTATTTCACCGCAGCTTCCAACTTCAGTTTCAGCTTCTGTGCTCCTGTTTCCGTTTTATCAGTAATTAATTCAAATTGTATTAAAGAAATACCTTTTCTGCGATCCTGATTGTATGGTTTCGATTCAAAGAATTTCTGAGCCAGAGTAATTGGAAATTCGATAATTAAATACGGTTGCCTTTGTGAAAATCAATCTTTAAACTCAAGTAACACTATATTCAGTCGCAATTATAATCAAGACTAAATAAAATTGAATAATAAAATATTGTTTAACTCTTTCTTACCTGTTAACGTCGTGTACAGAATACATTTATTTAAAGAGAAAATTTTATGTATAAGCTGCATCAAAATTGAAAATCATGTTATCAGGCGTTTATTTGTTTGTCAAATTATCCGGGTGTGTAAAATTATCTTGCATTAAATTAAAAGGTCTTTGATTAATACAATAAAAGCTTTCTACATACAATAAAAGCCGTAAATGTCTGTTGTGAATTCAAACACGGAACTTCATGAGATCGGTCATATATGTATGTATGACTTCCAAAATTTGAGTGGTGTGGTTATCAATCATGGGTACATCGGTGAATGTTTCACGTGTGTGAAGTAATCACTTTACCTGCCTTCGACAGGTTGCATGCCTTGTAAGTACCCAGACATTTATATTTTTCTTCATCGTTATTGAGATGTCAATAATGTGAAAAAAATATTAAATTATTTTATTATTTCGTATAAAATCGACATTATGTTATTAAAAAATGTGTTTAAATTTCTATGACTTACTGATACGCTGTAAAATTAACCAACCCTATTTTTGTGAAAAATAATATTTTAATCCCATCTTTATAAAAACCAAATGTGAAAGAGTTAAGCCCAAAAATTAATGACTTTTTAGTACTTTCGAGTAACCTTTTCAGGATTAATGTTGACTTTTATTCCACTAATTGGATTTCGTTAAAAATTTGTTTCATAAAAAAGACAAAATAATATTTCGTTTCTTTATTTATCAAAGCATGTTTATAAAGAACTTGAATTCAAAAAATACTCTAGTCGTTATTTCCTTAACATAGAAGCGAATATTTGAGATTATTTTTAAAATCACTCCAGGATTGAAAAAACGAGAGAATCATTCATTTTACATCGATTTTTTTTTATTAACATAATCATAATTACTTTCTTAACCTTCTTCATTTCCTTTCTTCATAGTGGTTATATATTCTACACTTAGCTAAGATATTATAATATGTTTCTTTTTAAGTAAATCATATTTTACTCCTATATCAAGAGAGTGGTATTAAATAAGAACGCCTTCCCTTCATAACAACATCAAGTTAACACCGCTTCGATATGATACAGTGCCCTATGCACTTTTGGGTGCGGATAAAGTAATATTCTTATTTAGCAATAAGCTGTGTCCAGTATATTTAGTAAATGAATGCATTGTTAACATTGTGGTATGGTATTATAACACTTTCCTTATGATTCATCTTTATTTTATGTAATATCACTTAAAAACACTAATTCATGTCTATCGGTTTCGGAATAACCATTTTACCAACTACAGTTAGCCCTGATGATGGAATATTCTCGGTCTATAGGGTCTCGTATAAATAAAAAAAACAAATATTTTTATTATTATTTGAAAACAAATTAAGATCAAGGAATATGTAGTTTCAAAAGCAGACTTGAAAAATTTAATCAATTATTTATAATGGGTAAGTCATTATTTATTACTTTACTCATTTCTTATTTTTAAAGATTTTCTTAACGAAGACCAGTTTTATTTACATGCAAAATTTCTATGCTTATTGATTTGTCGAAATCATGGACTTCAGATATAAATTTAATTCAAATTGTTTTAACTCAAACATATTTAAATAGAAGCTCTGTTTTTTATCTTCTTGCAATAAGGTTATACAAAATTTATCTGTTATTTAATAAAGAATACTATATTATTTGATTTGTTCAATATTTAGCATCATATGTAATTCTTAAGATGTTACAAGAAATTTTATGTATTCCTTAAACATTTTACCTTCTGTGAAAATTCCTGGGGGAATCTAGTAAAATTGGTTCAAAGAAAATTTTTTTAGGTTGATATGTTCTCATGGTTGAAAGGGGAAACGACGAACGGTAGGAAATAAAGCGTATAACAAAGAAAGTGTTCGCGTAATTGGCTCGAAAAATTACAAAGCACATAATAACTTAGCTTGTTCACGGCACAAGTTGCCGTACGTTTATTTGTGGGTAAGCAAATGTTTATTATAACTTTAATAAATTAGATAGAACCTACCTACAAAAAATATTACCCTTTCATGAAAACATTAAGTTCATTCACACATATTTTATACCAAAATAACGAATATGTGACATTTTATATGTTCGATGTATGATAGATGTTTGAATGGCGATATAAGGAAAGAATCGAAGGTTGAGATACACATTACCGATAAAATTAGGGAAGGTGTGTTTAGATGGTTTGGGGTGTGTGAATCAAATGAGAGAAGAAAGGATGTTAAAAAAAATGTTGAGGTGAATGTGGTTGGAAATAGGAGCAGAGTAATACCGAAAAAAAACTAGGCATGATCAAATATTTCAAATACTTGAAATTCGTCAAGTCAAGTGTCGGAAAAGTTGGTGGGTATGTATGCGGAGATGTATGAATGTGTAAGAGACGAAGATTGTTTGCAAGGATAGATTGGTGTTGGGTTTTATTCTCTCTGCCTACCCCTACGGTAGTGCGGCGTGATGATTAGTTAGTTAGTAACAAATATCTCTTTCAAAAAAATGTTTCGTGTGTACTTCGAAAATGTAGATACCATTTTTCTATTTTAGAAATTCATAGATGTTTCCGATGAAATAGCACATTGAATAGATCCTACAAAATGAAGCATAAAAATTTAATAAGGTTGTCAATTTTAGGGTGAAATTGACAACCGAAAATTGGTGATACATAGTACAATATATAAAGAATATCCTAACGAAAACCAGGAGTTTCTGTAATAGGCATGTATTGGGAATGTAATGGGACCTTTATAGTTAGTAAAGTGATCATTTAAACCAGATTTCGACAGATCTTAGGCACTGTAAATACCTAGATTTCCGTTTTCTACTTTTTATGTTCTAAAATCTTTATATTAATTTTCTACGCTCAAAATAACACTTTCATTTTGCTCGCGATAACCGGCATACGAAAATCAATCACAGATATCTGTAACATAAGCATGGGTACACAATTCAACATGTTCCCCATGTTTCAGGTTTATTCCACCGAAATAATAAGTGAGAATAAAATCTTGGAGGTATACGCGGGTTTCTGCTGTAAATCTGGCAATCTGATCAAACACGGGCTGAGTCATGTAATATCGCGGAATGCACCGTCTCTGCATACATAAGGCAATCTCACTTCGATATGCAAGCCTCACACCGCAAATATTTTGGTACAAATTCATTTCGGCAAAATCCCCGTCGTACGAACAACGTGTAGCACATGCGCCACACTATTCTGGAACGTTCCAAGGCCCGATTTCGGAAGAAAATTAGGCAGCTACGAAATGTATAAGGTGATTTAGCAAGCAATGCCTTTTAACGTTTTCTACATAAACATTATTTTTGACACTAAATACTGGATAATATACACACACATGCACATACACACTTTTTCTTATATTATGTATTATATATATATGTATATATATATATATATATATATATATATATATATATATATATATATATATATATATATATATATATATATATATATATATATATATATATATATATATATATATATATATATATATATATATATATATATATATATATATATATATATATATATATATATATATATATATATATGTATGCAACAAAAGTCCGTACTCAAATATATGTAACGTATTTTTTTTACTTTTGCTTGTGACGAGTGTTTTTGCATAGAATTTTCACTCATGAATTACATGAAATTATAGTAACTTTAAACATTAAGAGTAAATCCACTCACGAGTAGGCGTAGTCTATGAAAGTTGAAGCCTGGGACTAGCGGTAGCTAGATTTCAGAGTTACTTGGACGTTAGGTAATTAAAAAAATAATACTTTTGCTTTTCCTTTTTCATGCTTTTGGGACAGTATTACATACTCTGGTAAATTATCTGTAACCAATGGTATTTGTGACGCTGCATTTTATAAATTCGTAGCTGTTCCTTGTCCAGGGACAATTTGTTAGGAAATACATGTTTTTTGTTATATGTAGCTAATTGGGAATCGAATCTAAGACGTCATGCATTGCAGTTATATTTAACATAACTAAGTATATTTCAACAAACTATGGAGATATTAAGAAAAAAACGTATCAATCACTTTGTAGTTTCACTGTATTTTAAATGCTACTGATTTTGAACTCCGTTCTTGGTAATTATTATAATATTTTAAACCGTGTTGGTTTATTTTTTTTCCATCTTTTCGAATTCTGAAATCTATCATTTTTTATTTGGATAGATAATAATAACATAAAAACTTTATTGTATTCTTAATTGAATTCTTATACTTCATCAACTATGAAAAAATTATTCTAACAGATTTCCATAAAATGGGAAGGCGTTGAAAATAATAAAAATTCATGAAAGAATCATAAAAATTCAGACCGTAATGAATTTCATCCCTTGTTTGATGAGGCTACCGGAAGGAAGCGATATTTTATTTGGTGGAAGAAGCGCGAATATTTTCCACCCTTGACAAAAGATTTATTCTTCCCTATGAGAAATTTCCTTTTTATTTATCCGCAATAATTACAAGTCTGGGCTCCTGATAAACGAGTGTCAACAAAAGATGACAGTTGGTTGTTAAGGATGGGGGGACATCGTTAAAAAGGCGTCCGAGACAACAGATTGTAAAAATACGATTTCAAACAACGAGTTCTTTGCGTTGCTTTGATAAAAGATTCCTGTTTTTGATTTATTTATTTATTATTCCACATTTGACCCTTTTCTACACCCAGTAGTGTGATGGTGGATGAGGTACATTAGTTGATTTAAACTACCCAATGACAGTTCGTAAGTATCCATATTCTCATTTCAATGAAAAATAAGTTCAAAAGAACTCCACCAACGAGACACACAAGGTGGCTTGTAAATTTAAAAAAATGCTCTTAATACGTATGTACAAATTCTGATTAAAATAAATGTATTAAAAAATACCTTTTTTTCATTTATTTTGAGATATCAAAAAAATGTTGATGTTTAATAACTCTGTGGGGCACAATCCTTAATTGAGAATACTGATTTGAGCTCACTCAATGTATCGTGAATTAAGTTTTTGATACAAATAAGAATTATACAATAGAAAATTATATTTTTGAGATTCCCAAAGTACATATATACCTCATATACATATATTAGGGTGTGTGCAAACGTAATACCATTACACATAGATGTCATCTATGAATTTCATTCTGAAAAAATAGGGCTTCAGTAACGTACACTTTTTTATATAAATGTGATTGTCAAACTGAATGACTAGACCCACAGTGACTTCCACAGTCTTCAATAAATGAGAAGCATTTAACATTTCTTAAATTATGTAATTTGAATGTTACAATTACCTACAACATTTTGAGTGTGTCCAAATACTTGTTCACAAAATCTGGATTATCTCCAATTACAGGAGTTATAAATAATATGAAAAAAATAATATTAAAATAACTCCTGTTATTGGAGATAATCCAAATTTTGTGAAAAAGTATTTGGACACACTCAAAATGTTGTAAATAAATTATCTGGTTAAATTATAAGCTTAAATAATAAAAATGAAAATGGTATTTTCTGGCGTTTCTCATGTGTGTGATTATAATCCAGGATTCGGACCTCACATACTAATGTAAGAGTTTCTGCTTGATAAGAAGCTTCTTTACATCTCACCAATAGATGTTTAGTTTATTTAGTTGATCTAGTTTATTTATCACAATTTTTTGCATGGTTAGTTATTTAGTTTTGGTTAGTTAGTTAGTTAGTTAGTTAGTTAGCTTTAAATCTAAATATAGGAATAAGCCATAATATTCCCATCCACAAACAGTCAATGAGCAAATATCGTACTAACGACGTATTAAAAATAATTTTATTTTGAACGTTAAAATAAAATTTTCTAAATTGTTTCAAGAAGGTTCTTGAATAAAACGAGTAACTTGTACTCATAAAGTACACTGAACCCTGAAATGACTAATATAACAGAACTTATCGCATCATTTTCCTTCAGATATTAAGTAATAATTATTTAAAGATATCACGCACGATCATCGAAATTATTGAATGGAAATATCGAAATTCAAACGCATCAATAAAATACCTGAACACATGAAAACTACTTAAACCCAATATTATTGATCCTACGAAGTATCGTTTTTGTATATTAAATTGACTTTTTTTGTAGGTCAAGGGATCTTGCATCCCTTATGTCAGTTCTATTAGGTCGATTGTGACCTCCCTTTGTATTACAGCTCACTGCCAAAACCTACGTGAATCATGTAACTCACGACCTGTAACTGGACTTTTACTTTAATATGTAGATTTTTACATACTTTTTTTTTGTTTTTAAATTAAAGCTATTCATTTAAAAGTCTTGAATTTGCTTTCATTAAAAAATGTTAAAAAATATAAAAAAACTATAATAGACATAATGACAAATATGTTATCAGCCTAATGCTAAAGTCATGAAATTTTTATATGGAATAATATGCTGGTAAATAAATGCCCAGACTTCCATATTCTTCTTCATCTTTATTTTTTGATATTATTTTTTGACATCTCATCAAAGATGAAGAAGAATATGGAAGTCTGGGCATTTACGGGGCTTACGACCGTCATAGGCTGGTTTAAGTGATCACTTTACACACGTGTAACATTCACCAATTCTACCCATTATTGACAACCACACTACTCAAATTCTTGGAAGTTCTATATATATGAACCAATTTAGAAACCTTGTTCATGAATCACAAGAACTTCACTAGAGACATCTATTGGTGAGATGTAAAGAAGCTTTTTATTAAGCAGAAACTCTTATATTAGTATGTGAGATCCGAATCCTGGATTATAATCACACAATTTTTCTTCATCTTTGATGAGATGTCAAAAAATAATATGCTGGTATATATGAGAAGATGCAAACATATGGAAGAGGCAAATAATGTTTCCAAATACATGATGATGTGACATTCAATCTTCTCTGAAGAGGCGTAATGGCTAGTTATTTAGAGTTTTTTAGTTTAGAATACTTGTTTAATGTATAATTTTTAACAAAACCAGTATTCTGTTGTACTTAAATAACTTTTAAAAATACAACTCTAAAAAGGCTGATTAAAAATAAATAACGTACGTATGTCACTTTTTTTATTTTTTTATTTCTTAAGTTAGCTTATATTAAAACTAATATAAACTATTATTTACATTTACATCATCTTTATATATTTACATTTCCTTACAGTAACTTAGACATTTATTTTTAAATTCTTTCAGACACTTTTCATTCTTCATACATTCAGGCATCTCATCATACATTTTTAAACCCTTATACATCAAGCAATTTTGCGACTCAGCTCTTTTCAATAATGGTAGTCTTATTTTATCCTTTTGTCCAGAAGCATATTCATGACAATTTTTGTTTAAGACAACTTTATCCTTAAAATATTTTGGTAATTTATCGTGAAAAAAATTATGTATAAATATCAACATATTAAATTTAAGTCTTCTTCTTACAGATAACCATTTTAGTTCATCTCTCATTTTTTTACATTGCTATATTTATTTTTCTTCAGAACTATTCTCATCGCTTTCTTTTGTATAATTTCTAGTTTATTTAAATTTCCTTCGTTTGCTAAAAATAATATTGTTGAGCAGTAATCTATATGTGGAAGAATGATTGTTTTGTAAATTAGTTCTGCAGTATCTTTATCTAATTTATTCCTTAATCTACTAAGGAAAAATATTTTTTTGATATTTTTTTATTAACGTGTTCAAAATTTGCATTTAATGTCAATTTTGAATCTAGTATTATGCCCAAATATTTCGTTTCATCAACCTTTTCTATGGTTTCATTATCAATAAATATTTTAAATATATTAAATTTTCATTGTTTTAAGTGTCCAAATTCGAGATTTTATCAATGGATTGGCAAACTCAAATTCTATAAAACCCCATATATTCTGATTTATCACAAACGGTTTGATGCGTTTAAAATACTGCCTGTTTTTGGACTAGTGACGCTAGTATCGCTAGTGACGTCACGCTGTTTTAAAAGATAAGTTTGAGCAAATACACAAGTGTAGACAGACCAAAATATTATACTTGTTAAATACTCATATTTCTTCGGTTAAATAATTTTGATGGCTGTTGTATGACGTAAAAGTTGTCCGACGCAAATCAATCGTGCGCTTCAGGTAAAAATAATATGTGCAAGGCCATCATGTTCTAGATCGGTCCCAGGAGGCTCTATACAGATTTATGATCGAAAGTTCGACATAAAGCTTCAATGCGTTAAAACACATCCCCCAACCACCTGTTTATACCAGTCTATAACCTTCTGTACCATCTAGAACGATCTACCTTTCACTCTTCGGCTGCTTTTATTTCTACCATAAATGTCGCAAGATATTTTACTGTTTTCAGCGAGGGCAACGCCACGACAGTCGAATACAGGGGTTGCTTTCGAGAAGAAGCCATGCACACACACACGCACACACACACATAGATACACGCAAATACATACAAATTTATAAATATTTATATATATATATATATATATATATATATATATATATATATATATATATATATATATATATGTATATATATATATATATATATATATATATATATATATATATATATAATATATATATATATATATATATATATATATATATATATATATATATATATTTATATATATATATATATATATATATATATATACATATATATATATATATATATATATATATATATATATATATATATATATATATATATATATATATATATATATATATATATATATATATATATATATATATATGTGCATATATAAGTTTATTTATTATTTAAAAGTAAGTGAAATGATTAGGAAGTTAAATGAAAACATGAAGGAAAAAATAAATACACTTTTATTGTAACACTCATATTACACGGTAGGTACACACTGTATACAGATAATATTATATTGTTGGGTAATATATCCAAAATTAAACAAGGTTTATTGGATTGAATTCTACATTTATTTATGTATATGTTAATACGTGACGCGTTTCGTCTTATTAAGGCATTATCAAAACATTATCACATATGTTTGATAATGTCTTAAAAAGACGAAACGCTTCACGTATTTTCATATACATAAATAAATGTAGAATTCAATCCAATTATCCTTATTTATTGATTTTCCGTTTAATTTGTAGAACACCATTTTAATTTATGTATTAACTTAGTAGACTCAAAAAATCTGTGTTGATTTTAAATTAATACCAATAAACCTTGTTTAATTTTGGATATATTACCCAACAACTCAATATGGAATTCTACCAACTGTGTGCAGTTACAATAAATAAGATTATTTTTTAATAAATAAAATTTCGTCTTTTCAAAATAATCCAACCCTCATAATCCGAATAATTTATTCATCAATTTATTTTTTTAGCATAAGCGTATTTTTGTTTTTTTTGTATCCAAATCTGTGTAAACTGTAAAATTGAATAGAAACCATATATCTTAGTATGTAGGTAAAAGAGATCGCTTTCCTGTCATGTGATATCTAACAGCACCGGTTACTTGGTGTAACATTATTTTAGCATAACATAATATGAGCACGGTACTCATAATATTTCGAGGATATTACGTTTCGTACAAGCTGCATCTCAAATGCATGTTTGTATAATATGCGAGTTGTCATATCTTTGGAACTACATTAAACTATGTTCCTCCTCGATTCACTCCAACTTTCCGTTGCAAGTTTTGTCAGCAGAGCTCCATAAAAGCGGTAACAGATTTGTGGTATGGTTTTTTGAAAATGTGGTTGTGATTCATACAGTTTTTCAACGTTTTAAGTTATTTTTCATAAAAGTTTTTTCAAACATTTCTACTTTTAGAATCTTAAAATTAAAAACGCAGTTCTCTCCAATAAAGAGAGTTAGCTCCTGTGCTTCGAGAATGACTTACACTTATTATTTATTTGTATTTTTTAATTTGGTGTTTATTTGAGGAACTCCGTAATTTATGTCTAAAGCATTAAAATCAAACTTTATAAAATTAAGTAACTTAGTTTTAACCACTTTTTTATCAACACAATTTAACCTACCAGTTTCAACAAGAACCTTGTCATCGTCAGGGTTTATCTTAATTCAAAAACATTAAAACACTCTCACCAAAAATTTCCACACACTCCGTAAAAATCGTAAATGTTATTTTTACTATTCATGCATAGCAACCCCAAATAACAACTAATGGAATCACTCAAAAACAGTATGAAGCTGCGCAAGCATACGTAAAGTAAAGAACACACACAAAAACCTACTGTGCAGATATTTTAGGAACAGAAATTGGAAAATATCAAAAATAGGACTGTCACTTAAGTTTAATTAATTTTTATTCATATTTAAATTTCGTTTTATGGCTTTTTTAATTTCCAAAATCTCCAAATTATACAATGAGTTTAATTTTTATTAGAATGTATGAAAGTGTGTGAAAGTTTTTGGTGAGAGTATTTTAATGTTTTTAATGTTTTAGAATTAAAATAAACCCTGATTATAACAAGGTTCTTGATGAAATCGGAAAGTTAAATTGTATTTATAAAAAAGTGGTTATAACTAAGTTATTTAATTTTATAAAGTTTATAAAATGTGCCACAAAGTATCTGCGGAATTCAAGAAATTAAAATCAAACACTGGTAGGGCATTTTGATAATGCCCTAGCAGGGCAAAACAACTCTCTCGATCTTTTACTAATATTTATATAAATGTATTTTTTCTTAAAAAATACAATTTAGTAGACCCTAAAAGTCAGTGTTTGATTTTAATATTTAAAATATACGTACATATTTTAGCTTATGCCCACAGCAATATTATGTACTCAGTCCAACAAAGCAGGCTATGTTTTCAGGGTAGGCTGCTGATACCATGAGATTTCCTTCAGCTCTTGTGTTTGAGGTACCTATCTTGAATTCTGAATAGGTAGGTCTTTTAATATAATATTCAGAGCTGCACATCCCTCTAGACTTCTTAGTCTCTTCTATTTTATTATGATAACAATACTCGTACAATAGACTCCAACCTTACTACTCGCATTGAAGTCTTATTTCAAGCTTCAAGTGGTACAAGTCGATGTCTGAAAACCATTATTTTATTTCATGCTTTTTTTCGATGCAATCATATTCATGAAAAACTCATATGAAATTCATAAAGGTTTATTCATTTTTCATTGTTCACATATTCTTAATAATTAACTAACTAATTATCAAATTATTTATTGATTCGGCATTAACTTTGTGGAATGACGTGATTATTTTATTAAAATTAAACCCTTGAATATACACACTTTAATGAGTTTTATTTATATATACGACTAGTTTTGAAAACTAAAAAATATTTTCATCTTCTGGCACAAATTAAAACTAAGTTAGTTTTAATTTGTACCAGAAGATGAAAACATCTGTAAGTTTTCGAAACTAGACGTATATATAAATAAAACTCATGAAAGTGGTATATTCAAGTGTTTAATTTAAAAAAAACTAATTTTCACATTGCTTCCTCGTAGAGGTAAAGAGAGAGAATAAATTGTCATACCACTATGTCTTTGCAAACAGTATTCGCCTCTTCCGTAGTCATGCATCTCCTCATACATAATCGTCGATTATTTCTACTCCTGACCCGACCGCTTTTAATTATTTGATATACCTACAATTATTAATTTACAATAACATTAAAGCACATGTTTTTTTAAGTTGTTTGTTAGTTACTTGTCTATTCTGACTCACGCAATCAAAGATAATATGGCAGAATATGTGATTTGCGTTTCGTAATTTAATTACTTAATTAAAAATTTAAATTCTTAAAGTTCTTTTCACCAAACGTAAAATCATAATTTTTTTATTTCAATTATAATTTTTATTGTAACATAATTAAAATCAATTGTATTTTAATTAAAAACAAAGATATTTTTAAAAATTTGTTTTTCTAAAAATAATAATAAAACCCTTATCCGCACCCCAATGGTGCATAGGGCACTGCGTCATATAAACGCAGTGTTATCTTGATCGTTTACACATGAAGGAAAGGTGATCAGCCCTCCGCTTCAAGTACCAGTCCAGGGTAATATTGAATAAATATTACAGTGAAAAAATCACTCATATTTATTCTTACCCCCCCTGGGAATCGAACCCGGGTCCTCCAGAACGGTAGCCGAGCGTGCTGACCATTACACTACGGAAGCGGACAAAACTAAATTATTAAATCTTTCATTTAAACGTACACCTTCATACACTTTTCCTGTTCCAAATATTTTTTTTTTAAATATTATTATTACCTTACCTTATCATTTATTTATAAATTTCGAAACAAAAAATATTTATTTTACATTCCTTTTATAATTATTTTTCCGGGATTGAGACCAAAAAAGTAAATCACCAGGATTAAATGAGAACCCGACAAAAAGGCACTGACATTAATATGCTTGTCTTGTCTACGGAAATGAACAATACATTTTAGGAGAACTCTGTAATCGGATACCGGATACGGAAGAAGACAACAAACATCTGTTGTGTAGACCTTCGACTTCCGATAAATCGGCTCCCTTTTTCAGGACTCGAAATAATAGGTCCTGAAATAAGATATAAAGCCTGAATTATTTTTTAACGGGAGAAACGTAAAGCGCAGCTGCTTATGTAGCTAAAAAATCTTTTATTAATAGGACGTAACACTTTATATGCTTTCATCTGTAATACCTTAGAAAAGATATTAAATTATCAAATGGGGAAATGTGTTATGAAATATTACTACATTTCTTTTGAAAGATTTAAAACCTTTAAAAGTCAGTTCGTATTTTTACTGATTAAAGATGTGGGTATTTGCAGGGTTTAAACTTATTATTGGCTAGTAAAGGTGATTATTTTGTACACCGTGCTAAAAATTTGGTACGTGCTACACTGTGCCATATATTGAACTCCAAAAAATAATTTCCGTTTGAACTGAAATACATTTTTTGAAGTTAAATATCTAACACGTTCGTAATATTAAGATTATTATGTTCAGGTACCAAAAATGATATTCTGCAATCGATATCAACCGATGTAATCATAGTAATAAAAATAAAAATAATTTATTCCGGCTTGACTAAGCGATGGGTGCAGGTCATATTTTGTTTACAAAAACACAGTATTATGAAAATTATTTTATTACACTAATATTTCAATAAATTTTCTTGTCGTTGTGGAATATTCAATAAAAATAACATAACATATTCATTGTGCTACCATCTGCACCATTGCATAGAGGTTAAAAATTAGGATTTTATATAATATCGTACCACTGAAAAAAAAACCTTAATACCGTCAAATAAACAAAATTGAATATTCTGTCTTATTTTCCAGGAAAATATTTATTTATATGGAATGAGAAGTCAAGAACTTTGAGTAAAAATGTTAAATTAACATGAATTATTTATACATAGTTCTATCTCGTTATTAAGTAATGACACACCTGTAAAATTTTTAAATTATTTTCTAATAAGACCTCAAATGGTATTGTTGCGAAAACGAACACATTTATTACCCATGTGTATTTTTAACCCTTTGATGTCGTGATATTAATTTAAATTTAGTTTTTTGGATGGGATTAAAGGAAAACGAATAGATTGGACATGGGATCTTAAAAATGATTATCGAGTAAGATTATCACAGTAAATTTTTTTAAAGTATTCGAAGTATGCGTAAATAGTTTTATTTAAAAATACTACATTTTATAAAGATTTTATTGATATATCAACTAAGGGAAAGAAATTTCACTTTTCCATGTTTAAAGTTTGAATAAACTTTCTCACCTTTTTTATTCTATAAATAACGTATTGATATCTCATTTTTACATTTAATATAAAGTTTGGATATACATAAATATATATGTTTAACTATGAAATGCTATCTACAATTTTTTTTTGACGTAGTACAAGTATTCTCATATTTTTTTTTTTCAATCAGCCAGATGATATTGTAAACCCTTTTTTTATATCAATTAAATTTAATCAAACAAATTTATATCCATTCTGAACAAATGTTCAAAATGGAAAGAAATTAAACCCTTCATTGCTAAAATTGAAAAAAAAATAGTGGACAATACTGCCATGCACCCTTTTAAATGTGTCCGCTAAGCAATTGATATTATTTTATTTTATTCTCAAAATTACACCATTTGGATAAAAAAAATTGTGTAGCATATTATGCACAATTAAGTAACACTAACATGTGTGTTCACTTCCCCTTTAATAGTATTCAAAACATAAATCGCTGTGATATAATATAACCTGACAGATTTTTTGTCACTATATGTGTAATTTTATGCTTGTAGCTTTTAAAAGGTATGATTTGTCGTAAAGTCTGTAAAAATATTGATCTTCTTCAAACTTAAACATATGTGATATCATCAAAAATATGAAATAAAGCAAATTGAATTAATTATTTTTTTAACAAGTAATTAGCGTTTTAAACATACGAACTAAAAATAATTAAAGATTAATTGTCGTTTAAAAGATTATAAATGTATATTAACAAACATCAACGTTTGTTAAAATCTTAAATCTAGTAAAATTATTCACCGAATGCTTTGTCATTTTGACACAACGTTGCATTTGGATGCTCGCTTTTTTATGCAAATACTTGTTACAGATCTATATAATAAAAAATATATGAGGTAATAGTCTTAAAACATGTTTTGTTTAAACATTTTTTTTGTACAATGGCAGCGTCATCTACTAAAATTACCAGAAAACATATACACAATACTAAATATCGTTCATGGTGGACAACGTCTTTCTTGACAGCTATTGTATCTTAAATATTGCTAAATCACTGGCATACTGAAATCAAGCATAAATATTACAAATGCCTGTTTTTTTTTTTTCACTGCATTCAAATAGACTGTGACAAAATAATGCGTGACGGGGAACAGCTAGTATATGTTTGTTTCAAAAACACATTTCGAGTATAAATTTGATTTTATAAATTTTCCATGGCAAGATAATTGTTGTAAAATAATGAAATTTGTTAAAACAAGCAACACATCAAGCGATACCAAAGTGTTAAATCTCCCCATACTTCAAAGAAACAAGTACATAAACTTAATTATACGAAAAGCCCGCAGCTGGAATAACATTATTCTCGCTACAGTGCATTCGGAAAAAGCTCCGTTTTATTGTTATTGTCAAATCGAAAAATCCACGCTTTGCTCCTAACAAACCCCGCATTAACATTTTGTAGCTTTTTCGTCTCGGGGTTGATTCATCGTGACAGTTGGGCTAGAATTTGATTCACATTCCTACTGCGAAATAGGGGTGGGGGGGCGATGGGAATGCGGCACTGGTTTAGGTGGCAGCACAGGTGTAATCCTAGGGCGCAGAGAGATTTTGATTCTTGAATAGAACTGAGACAGATGCCGCAAGATTGGGAGAGCGAGGGAAAACATGGCAACCTCGTTAATAAAGGATCATTTGAATTTTCACAAGAAACGGTTCAGCATTTTTAAAAAAGAAAATGAAATTCACCAGGTGTGATGATTGGAAAATGATACATGATTGAACATCATTTGTGGGTATTTTATAAAACTACATTAGGTATACAAGGAAATAATCTCCTTGATGGTGATTATGGAATCAAAAAGCAATTTTTAAATTGTAATTTACTGTGAGTACGAGTATGAGTATGCAACCTCGATCGCTCTATATATTACTATTCTCCTCTACCATTCATTTTCTATATCTATAGCCTGTGTCCGATGCGGTGCCCTGTACACCATTGGATGCGAATAAGGAACAGATGAAGATAAATGCAGTAAATGCATATATGTACATATTTAAATATGTAATATGTCTAATATCTAATTACCTGGAAATCGAACCCGTTATCACCAGTACGGTAGCCGAGCGTACTGAGCATGGGGCGGACAGAGTAATATGGTGCCTGATTACAATAATAATGAAAATCATGTAAATTTTAAAATCTTAATATGCAAAAAATTAAAATTAAAAAAATAATAAAAATTATAAAATGGAAGTGATGCTTTATACTGTAATTTTTTGTTGTTGTTGACATTTATAAACAGACAAAGTAGAATATGGATATCTGGGCATTTACAGCATTATTTAAATATAAATAATGACTCCTATAATTGAAGATAGTCCAAATTTGCGTAAAAGTATTTGGACAGACTCAAAATGTTGAAGTGATGCTTCATTTAGGGGATTGTAAATACATAAACCGTATGGATTTCAGTGTTTCCTTGAAATGTCGTTAATATTGTTTGTATATTGTTGAAACTATTTAAGCTCAATTAAGAAAGCGCTCTACATCACAGGCGGTTGCTTATTGCAATCAACGTTTATGTGTAGCAACTTGATTGTTTATCTCCCTTTTAATCTAGTCTAGAATTGATATTAATAAGCGTTTTATTAAGATATTGGTCTCTGCGGCCTCTGCGGGACACTTTGACAATTCACACAGTTAATTGAATAGAATCTTGTCATTGCGATGACACTTTTTGATGGTTCATTATTAGTGTAGTAGAAATATAATTCCCTACTTTTTGTGAACGTGGTTGGTAACAGAGAACGACCGTGGAAAACTAGGAATGATTAAATATTTCTAAAAACTAAGTCAAAATAATTTTATATATATATATATATATATATATATATATATATATATATATATATATATATATATATATATATATATATATATATATATATATATATATATATATATATATATATATATATATATATATATATATATATATATATATATATATATATATATATATATATATATATATATATATATATATATATATATATATATATATAAATACATATAAATATATAAATATAAACACACACACATCACGCGCGCGCAATTTGTGTAAACATCGCGACGCATCAATATTTGGGTAGTGTGGTTGTCAATTATGGGTAGAATAGTAAATGTTTAGAAGTGATTTGAGCGAGCCTGGGTCATAAGTCATCTCGTCTTATCTTTGTTAAGATGTCAATTATTAATATAAAAAAAACTATTCAAGTGAAGTATAAATATCATAAATATAAATAAACGTAATAAAAAAGGTATTTTCCGATCACAAATCGAACCCAAGGGCTTTTAAGAGTCAAAATAGACGACATTGTTGGAATGGTTTTACAATTCCAGCAAAATAATCTCAACCCTTTAAGGTTATTTAGAGCCGTTTCACAGCATATTGAGGGTGTAATCGACTAGTAAGAAAGACCTTTGTCGACCGAATGGAGTATATTTTTAATAACGATCCGTGTAGTGGTAAGCACTATATACGACAACATTTTTAAAAAGGACTTTACGATAACCTTTTCGATCATTTTCTTGTTTTTGTGGTTTTATCTATTAAGATTACACTTTATGTATGTTAACAGAGATAAAAAAGATTTAATAAAATAGAAATTCATTATTTTTAAAACAGGAGCGGTTTTAGAATAACGTTTATTGTTAGTTTTAAAAAAAATAATTTATTTTTCTTTCATTGTTTTATTTATGGGAAATGAAAGTTTTATTCTGTATAGTACTAAACAGATAGTCAAACACTTTCAAAAACCAATAAAATTACTTACATCTTTTTTATGATCCTTTTTTTTGAAAAGCAACTTTTGTGTTCTGATTTTATTATATATACGGAGAATTTAATTTCATTCTTCTTATGTTATTAAAAATGTGAAAAAAATACTTAAAGTGAAGTAGGCTCCAACCCTAAAACTCTAAACGTACAGTCCGCGAAACTCACCATGAGCAGTAATTCGCTTTATTACTAAACTTCTCACTTTCTAAAAGGAAAATTGTTAAAAAACTTTAAATGGCTTACTTCACATTTCTTAAACTTATCATATTATACGATCATGCTCCCTATCATTGATAAAAAATAATAAAATAGAAAACAAGTCAACTAAATAACGATTAATTAAATTTTTATGTATAACACGAGCATATGATAACGCGATTCTTTAAAAAATGTAAATTTATTACATTTTTTCACAAATTGTGACCAATATTTCAAAAAAATCAAAATATGCTTAACTTGTTTGCGACCCATCATGACATAAAGGATCGAAAGCAGAGCTTACACCGTTGTCACAAAAACACGCTAAGAGTGACAGAAATGAAGACTCTAAGAAGTACATCTGGCAAGAGTCTACAAGACAGAATAAGGAACAAAAAGATAAAGTAAATATGTGAGATCGAAGATGTCATTAGGTGGGGAAGGCAACGAATGAGACAATGGTATGCGCATGAAAGGAGAATGGAACCATCCAGACTCCCTCACATTGCACTCTACGGCCAACCCCAAAGGAGACTCCCGAGTTGACCAAAAAAGACATAGATTAACAGCTGGAAATCGACATCGTAGGAAGATAATCTGTCAGGCCTCAAGGACTTCACCAAGCAGAAGAAGAAAAAAAATTTTTTAAAGAAAATATAAATAGCCTTTTGAAAATGCAGGATTTTAATACATACGTTTTTCTATCAAATAACCAATGATTCCAAAGTGTCAGGAAATACCAAAAGTCTGTAGATTTATTTTCAATAGTTATGTCTTGAATCATAAAATAAATATTTTAAAAATGTATTAACGGCAATTAATGTTCTCAAGTCCTTGAATTTTCGTAACATAAAATAAAGAACATTATCAAAAATCATATTCTTGAGAATTAATTGTTTCATCTCAGCGCAAACGGAAGTTCGAAAATGAGATGAAAAGCACCGGAAGTGGTTTATTGTTCCATTTTTAAACATCATGGCTACTGTGAAAATCCTTTTTGATTAAACCCTTAAAAATTTCATTTTTAGTAAAGCCTTGTTGTGATTTTGTTGAGGTTTTTTAACCTCAAACGAAAAAAACCTTTTTTATTTGAACAAATAAAACATATATTTGTACTTATACAACAAAACATACATATATATAACGTAATATAACACTCTCCTTATCATTCATTGTTGACTTTGCGCAATACCATTTGTAAAAGAACACAAAAACCTTAATTCTTTAAATTGGTTTTACACAAAGTGAACGATAAATGATAAGGAGAGTGTTAAATAAAATCCAGTTTATTTTCAATATTGAAGTACCTGTTAGTATTAAAAACCAAAGTTTACTTGACATTCATCTGTTATTTATTCATTTGTAATGGAAGTGATGACTTTAACCTCAATATCGACTGATACTGCACGTCACGCCACAGGAAATGCCAAATGAAATCAATAAATGTCAAAATACTTTTTTGGTAATTATGATTACAAAAATAAGATTTCCGTTTTAAAAATAATATCGGTCATATACCTACTTAGACTGTTTGAAAAATATAATGAACTTGAACGTCGAACTATTACATAAATAAATAAATATCTGTTAAGGGATAATAACATGCAATACCAAACAATTCAAACAGAACTTTAAATATTTGGGAATAAAGTACTTAAACAACCTTCCTACAGACATTAAAAAAATGAAGATATAAAAATATGCTAGAAAATTAATTAAATGAATTTAAATATGTCAATCAAAGAAAGAAAAAAATATTAAAAATACGATTTTTTTATTATTAAATATAAATTGTATTACCAACAAACATAACATACAAGTTTTAGTCCCTCTCCAAGCATAAGAACTCAGTCTCTTTATTGGAGTGAACTGCGTTTTTAATTTTAAGATTGTGATTGTGTTGTTGTTACTAAATCAAATAATTTAAAAAATAAAACAATTAAAAACAAATAAGCATTCATATACTTGAACATGTAAGAATTGACTAGTTTATGCTATGATAACGGTTTCCTTTTAACAATTCATAAACAATTTCTTTGTTTATTTTACAAATTTGCTTCAATATTAGTAGAACAAATAAAATTTTAATTGATTCTAAGTAACATATCAATTTATTACTTTCGTGTGTTTGTGTGTTATACATGGCGCCCTTAGGGAAAACCACCCCAGCCCTTTAATCTGAGACTTAAATTGAATTCAATAAATTTGTTAAACTGTAAGGTTGTTACATTTCTGCTACGCTCCTTGAATATTTATCGTTAAATTTACAAATAGTTCTTCTTAATTCCGACATTAATTTCAGAAAATTCAATTTGGCTAAAACGAGTGCTGTGATTGAACTTCTTTGTTACAAATGCTTAATTATTTTTGCATTAATTAATTAATTATTAAATGACAAATAACTTAAAATGAACGACAGTATTTTTTAAAGGTTTAAAAACTTTAAAAAAATTAATAATTGAATTTTTAAGTAGTCTTTTCGAACGTCTTAACCAAATCGTTACTTAAATAGTTTTTTATTTAAGAATAATAATAATAATAATAATAAAACCCTTATCCACACCCCAATGGTGCATAAGGCACTGCATTATATAAACACAGTGTTATTTTGATCGTCAACACACAAAGGAAAGGTGATCAGCCCTCCGCTTCAGGTACCAGTCCAAGGTAGTATTGAATAAATATTAGAGTGAAAAAATCACTTATATTTATTTGACCCCCCCTGGAAATCGAATTTAAGAATCTAGGTTATAATTGAATATTAAATATTAAGTAATACATTAACAGGCGAACAGTTATTATTAATTTTAAAATATGTATTACTCAGACCTTTGAATTGAAGGGTTCTATCTCACGGAACTCAAACACTCGTCTTGTACCAGCTTATAAATTATACTTTAAAATCCTAAAAATAAATATTATAGTAGAATCCAATTCAAATACAAATATCAAGAAACGCATAAACTATTCATCAAAAATCTTTAACACTTATCTTGTACAATTTGAAAGCTCATGGGTATGCAACCCAAAGTTCCACTGCCGTTGCCACTATACTTATTTCTTATTTTTAATTTTAAACACTGTTTCTCCTCAAGAAAATTGTAAAGCACCAATATCCATTACATTGAGTTCTTTTACTTACGTCATGTACAGAATAGACCACAAACTTCACATTGTTATGAAACTGTGTGGCCAACTGAGAAGTAAACCTGAATGAAAGCTCGTTATAATTAAAAATATACTTCAAAATTACTGAATAAACTTTTTAGCTTTGAGGTGTTAAATATCCAAGAACATAAATAACACACAAGTCAAAACCACCTAAAGTTACGAACAGCGAACAATAATAATAAGTTTTCAAACTTACCTTTAGCACTGGGTTACTTGTGAAAAGCGCTTGGTTTTTGGTAATGAAATCAAGTTTGTAAAATATCGTATCCAAGCACTATAGTATAATTACATTTTTCAATTGGAAATGCTTTCAAAATTCACTATATTAAATGCATAAGTAATCAACAATATAAATATCTCAATATGAGTTAACGATCTATCATTTTTATCCGAATGAAGATGGATATCTGAAAATTCCAGCTCTGGTCACTTGAAACACTTGTGTAACGTTCAACATATTGGAAATCCATATTGCGTTTTTTTTTAAAGAAGTGTATTATAAAGTCGTTATTGTCCTGTCAAATTCTAGTTTTTATTTGATAGATTTGGAAGTATGACTGACGGTAGTACCTTCAGTTGAGAAATTTGTTAAGTTTAAAGCTTACTCCAATTGATAGGTGAAATTCGTTCCGCATTATTTCATATACTTTTTAGGAGAGATGTCCTGAAAGACAATTTCTAAATTTAGATACCTTTTTTTGAAAAGTTAATTTTTTAATAATTTCGCTGTAGTTTTTATTTTTATTTGTGTTAACAACAGCAACATATGTAACACAAAACAATTAAATGATATACATTAAAGAAGCCGATTATAGTTAACAAAATATGAAGTGTAGGTCTAACAAATGAATGAATATGTGTGTGTGTGTGTGTGTGTGTGTGTGTGTGTATGTGTGTGTGTGTGTGTGTGTGTGTGTGGGTGTGATGTTGATTCTAGTAGGGACATTGAAAGCTGTCCCACCGCATGCCCAGATCTGATACAGAAGCATCTAGGCTTCCTGACAGATCTGCTCTTGCTAAGCAATTTTTTTTTTGATCTAAGTTGCGAAATTTATTGAAAATGTGAAACAACATTAAATTGTATTCCGATTTTACTGTGAATCTAACTGAACTTCTAGTAGGGACATACATAAAATGCAGAGAAGCATAGTTTTTAAAGATCCTGAGAGGACAATATGCTCACCATTCGAATTTTGAACACAGATTTTCCGCAATTAAAAATGTCAACTTGGCTAAAACATGAGTTGTACTCACTAGCCATTCGAAACATAGGTGAACTCCGCTCATAATTTGTTCGAAGGACAGGTACTCTGAATAAAGATTGTGACGTGTGACGGGTACGATAGCCGGGTACATTATACGTTGTTTCGGAAGTCAAAACTACAATTTAAAAATGAAGTTTAAGTTTTTCGAAAGCCAAAATTTAAAAATGGATAAAATAAAACGTAATTTTTGTACCAAGGCTAATCAATACGGAGTACTCTGTACATCATTGAATGAGAAGCATGATAGGAAGAAGATATATATTGTATGTACATGAATGAAGGGATTTTTATATAGATATTTAAAAATCAACATAATTTATTAGCAACAATATATCGAGTAGGTAGATACCTATATTGTTTATTTAACATTGAAAAGATCTTTGCACAACGGATAAAATGTTTTTAATAGATTTATATTATCCACTGGCATTTCGTGATAGAATTGCTTTTTAATATATTTTTAGATTTAAACCAATATTTTTAGCTTTTCCACTTTATTTTTGCTTGACCAGCGACCGGGTTTTGTCGTTACCGACATCACCAGTCTGATAAAACCCGGTCGCTGGTCAAATAAAAATAAAGTGGAAAAGCTAAAAATATTAATTTTAATCTAATAATATAATAGAATAAAATGTTAGTAATTTAAATTAATATTTTTTCAAGAGTAGGGTGCTTCCTTTCGCTATAATGTCACCATAATTTTATTTTGGTGGGAGTATTTACTGTCGAAATCTTTCTCCTCATTGCGTTCAAAATAAATCATTTTTATGGTATCTCATAAGTACCTAATGAAACTAAATAAATCTTTTTCATTGCTGTTTTCCACATTTTCTGTTTGTATATCAAATATAAAATTATACCGTACAAACATGAGTGCTTAAAATGTATATAAATATTAGATTTTCATACACAACAGAAGTAGTATCGTACATATTTATGCAAAAATTATTTATCATTTAATGTAGCAAAATTATTCTAGACTAGATATGAAATTAAGTTTCATGATAATAGTTTATTTATTAGGGTAGTATATTTCCATAATTAAGGAATTATTTAAATTGAATAATATTTGTATTTAAAAAAAAAAACTAGTTTTTTTGTCAAACCGTTCTAAAGATTATGATGTCTTCAATTACAAACGTGTAAATTACAAAAAAAAATTGTACTCGAAATGTTTACACATAATTATTCACAGAGATTTTAGTTTACTCTTTCGAGACCTATTTATCTCTTCGTCAGGATGATCTCTACACTAGCTAACCACTAATCATCACTACTATAACACAATTCACACTTAAAACTAAATAAAATATTTATCATGCGTTTTGGTTGATCTGCACTAAAAATCGCAGACCAACATGCACTAAAGGCCGAAAATTGACAAGCACTAAAAGCATGGTTATTATTTACTAACATTAATGACATTTTGTTAAATTAAAAACGTTTATACACATATTTCGACAAATTATATTTTCAATAACAATTATTCTTATCATAAACTTTTGAAGTTTTAACAGAAATTATTCAAAATTATCGCGTTTTCTCTTCTTACATTGAAAACATTACATTTCCAGTAAATATTTTAAATATTGTTTAATTTTCTAACTTTTGTGCATATAATTTCAAT
This sequence comes from Brachycentrus maculatus, assembly GCF_059751285.1. Classification (NCBI taxonomy): domain Eukaryota; kingdom Metazoa; phylum Arthropoda; class Insecta; order Trichoptera; family Brachycentridae; genus Brachycentrus; species Brachycentrus maculatus. The sequence goes on along the minus strand of NW_028280844.1, from coordinate 1,170,987 downwards.
GATTATTCATACTTCCCTAGGAATCAAACCTGAGTCCTCTAGAATGGTAACAGTAATCACTACACTTTGGAGGTGAACTATGCATTATAATGATACTTTCCAATTGTTTTCTTGTAAAAAATGTAAAGAGTACGTTTGTGCCCTAAGGAAAAATATAGGTTACATGAATTAAACATTTTATACCTGTGTAAATATATGTAATAGAAATGTTACATTAGCACACACTCATGCTGAGAAAATTTGGGTTAAAATACTAAATTTACACTTTTCACCAAAGTGGCCAAGTAATTTTATATTACTTATAAATTCGTAATTCAGTTACTTTCTAATAAGGTAGTCTCTAATGAATTTCAGTAAATCTGCGGATAATTTCAGTATTATTTCCGCTGAGCTGAAAACCACCTTAAAACTGACGCACGGAGTTTATGGGCGGCGGTTGGGGGAGGAAGGCGGCTTGCTTGTAGGGCGGTCGAGTCCGCCTTGCCCGGTCAACCGTGCAATTAGCGGGGCTGGGGCGGGCTGCGGCGGGTGTGGGAGGTCGCGGGGATCGACAGGGGTGGCGGAAAATGGATATATGGCCATCTCTACACCGTGATAAGATAACAATATATATCTTTATTTATTTAAACACTCAAACGTCCGTTTAATATGAGTCTTCTAGTACTTAATCAATTAAATTATGTTTTAAATGAAATTTAAAAAAATATGTATTTATTGAACAATAAAAAAAAACTATCGTTTTCGTAATAGATTAAATCCAAGTAAATGAGGCATTATTCAACATTTGAAGGTATTTCCTCTTTATAAACATCTTGAATTTTCCGCTAAGGTAGGCAGAGAGAATAGAACCCCACACCAATCTATCTTTGAAAAAAATGGCTTCTTCGACATTCATGCATCTCCCGTATTCGCCGATTATTTCAAGTCCTGACCTGAGCGCATTCAAGTATTTAAAATACTAATTTTTTCCCCTCTTCCTCTGCTCGTTTATTCAACTACATTCGCCTCATGAATTTGTTTTAACGCTCTTTCCTCACTCATTCGTTTCACGTATCCAAACCATCTCAACACACCTTTCTTAATTTTATCGATAATTCTCATCTTAGTTTTTCATTATTCCCTTATTTCACCATTCGAATATCTATCGTACATCATTTTGCGGCACATTCGTTTAACGGAGATATTTTTCAGTTCTGTATGGATTTTAATAAAAAAAAAATTGTATTTTTTTTATACCTAAATAGAATAATGTCAAATTTTGACACTTTAATATTTTCTTATTTCAGTATTTCAATTAAATCTTTATACCTGGAAGAAAATCAAATTCAGTGAAGCGTAACATTTTAATCAACGCAATAATTTCCCAGGATTTAAGCATTTGTTGGTACTAAAATAAGTGGAGGGTAATTCAAGGGATAACGAGAAAATAAATTATATTATGAAAAAATGTAAAATGTTTAATCATGAAAATAATCAGGAAATTTGAGGTTTTTATCGAAGAAAAACAAAATAAAATATTTACATAAATGAATTTTTCTAAATTATATTTGCTTCTTTTGTTGAGCATATGGATTCCATTGCCGCTAAGTACTTTCATCTTTGCGTCCTTTCGAGTCTGGTCTACGTCCTGAAATACAGATGAGAACTGCTGACAAATTGTTATCTATGGATATCTTGGGTGGTAGGAAAATGATACCTTGTAAAAGAAGCAAGCTTGATTCAGGCTCACGGGAGGCATGCAAAGTATTTTACATGGCCTTGAGGCCAATTGAATTGCCTCATAACGACCGTTGTAACTACAGGTTGCTGTGTCTTTTAACTAAATTCCTCAGTCCTCGCAAAGCCAAACTTCTAAGTTATAAACGGAATTAGAAAAGTGATTTATTCATTTGAAAAAAACTAAATTTATTCACGAATTATTACAACAACAAAAACCATATTTTATTAGATTTTATAAACTTCTTTAACTCCCACTAAAATATACATTTAAGGGTGTTTTGAGAACACTCGCTTTCTGAGAAATTCACAAAAAAAACTTGTGAATATATAAACTAATTTGAATATTTTTGAAATTCTAATTCTTCTATTTGCGATTGAGAAATGTTACTTATTATGTAAATTTTATTTTAGCCTTAACAAATTTCTAGATTATGACGGGAATTTTTTTTTACCAACAATCTAATATTTTCAGTTTCATTTTAAAATCAGGAAAAAGGAAACATCTCATCAAGTTTTTTTGGAAAACATCAAAAATTTTATCTTATACAATTATTTTTTCTCGCAATATTAGAAATACAATTTTTAGTATTATGTTATTTTAAGTAGATTGTTTTGTCCTTTAAAACCTTTGCAATTTTTACCTCCTTTTTATAGTTACGATATAAATTTTAAATAAAATTAAATGTCTGCATAATATAAATCTTCTAATATTTCAATTGTCCGCCTCCATAGTGTAATGGTTAGCGGCGTGTTTAGCTACCATGATGTAGGTCCCGGGTTCGATTCTCTATGGGGGTTAAAATAAATGTGTGATATTACATCTTAATATTTATCCAATATTACCCTTAACTGGTCCCTGAAGCACAGGAACGATCATCTTGCCTTCATTTAAATAATGATAAAGATAACACTGCGTCAGTACTATGCAGTACCCTATGCACCATTTTTTGCGGATAAGGATTAGAATATTTTTAATCTATTACATTTATATTTCTTTCCAGTGCCCTTTATTGTAACCAAAAATAAACTGTTTACTCTCACACAGGCCATGCCTTGTGAGAGTAAACAGTTTATGAGATCTTTTTGTTTTTGTTTTAATATAATACAATTTTTTTTTGTGCTTGTAATTATAATGTTTATTGAAATTGACCCAACTGGTTTCTTCAAGCAGTCGCGATTGGGTCATTCTACAGTTTCAATTCGAGATTAATTTACTCCAAGTGATTTATATATTAACAAGGTGAAAAACCCTTTGTCGGATAGAACAAATAATATTAAAAAATTAATCAATTACACAGTCCGTATTTTCTGTTAAGAATATCTATAGTTTTCAAAACTAGTCATGTTTACATAAGTTGGGATCCTTTTTTGTAAAAAATGGTATTTTAGTACTTATTTATTTGTATATTTAAATACTTTCTTAGCTACCTGTTACATCGCAATTCTGATATCCTTAAAATAACACTAAAAAAGTTTTTTTTTATAAAAAACTTATTGAAAATATTACATTTAGTGTTTTTGTACAATAACATACTATTTTACTACCTGCTAAAAAATATGATTACGTTCGTAATAATTTAAACTCGGGTTTAAGATTAAACTTGCATTAAGCAAACGAGCATACGATATCTTAGTATACGGTTTTACACCCAAAAGCTTTCTTGTCATGAATATTAAATAACAGGGAATTTATGCTAATTGCTCCATTCTACCTGTTTTATAATGGTAAAGTTTAAAAACAACCCCGCGATGTCACACTTAGGCTTTAGCGCAGAAAGCGACAAAAAGTTAATCCTTCGTATAATGATTTATATATAAGGCATAATATCATTTGGGCATTTTTATTATAAACATCGAAACGTACGTTTTGAACTAGGGCTGTGCAGCTTTATGTTAAGTTTATTGGAATTTGTACTACAATTGTATTTTTACTCAAAGTACATTTCAGATCTAAAATAGCATTGTCATTAATGGATTCCCTGGGCACAAATGGGTTCATGGAAATAAGACCAGAGGAAGACCGATACATAATCAAGTATTTTAAATATTTCAAAGTGGTCAGGTCAGGAGTCAAAATAATCGGCGGGGATATATGTATGATTAGATGGATGGAAGTGGATAAAGCTACGATTGTTTAAAAATACAAATTTGTGTAGCGTTCTATTTTTTCTGCCTACCCCTGCAGAAAAGTGGCATAATAATTAGTAAGTCATATAACACTTTCACTACCAATTATCTCAGATTGCCATTTTTATTTACATATCCTATACTTTTTTGTCCCTATTATCTGTACGTCTTTCCTTGTTGTTGTATACCCTCAATGTTATTAAACAAAATGATTATTTTTCAAAGATTATCATGCCTTATGTATATTATAATCACTTCTAATGTCATAATTACTTAATATTTACATTTGTAAAACTAAAAACGCATCATTTTCTAAACAGATATTTAAAAAAAATTAAAAATTGTTTACGTATTCGAAATTAAAAATAAAATGAATTTGCCGACGCTTTTTCTAAATTTCAGCAGATTTTTAGCTGAGAATTTTTGCTTTGAAAATAAACACAAACAAAATTGAATAAACACTAAGGTGAATATATTACAAACTCCCCATCTATTAAGGTATTTAATAATGAAGGTTTATTGCCGCAGAAATATGTACTAAGCCCAAGTCGTAAAGCAATAGCGTGCCCGGCGATTCGCCTGAAATCAATTAAACTGGATTTTTTCATTATTATTTTCAGGTCAGCAGTAAACTTCGTAATGGTCTGGCATGACGTTAATGCGCTAAACGCAAAGAAAACTATAACGTTAGTGTAAAACGTATTAAATAACAGATTTTGCGTCAAATGGTAGGTACTTAAAGTCTTACTGCGTTTTGTATATTTTTTCAAAAGAGAAACTACAAGCTACTTTGGAGAGTAATATTTTTAATCTACTTTTTTTCTATGAGTATTTGGAAGCGGGAAAAAACTCATGAAAGGAGATAGAACACATATCACTGTATATTAACCCAGAGGTAAGCAAACTGTGGCTCGTAATCCGGGTGCGCCTGTTTGACCCCTTGAGCTACAACAGTTCAGTTACAAATATGCGCAACCGACACCCTGTGCTGACATGGAAATGTTCCCAAAAAAGTAGTTTTTGTTCACAACATAAACATCGTTTAAAAATACAAAACCCTGCTTCGAAAAACCTGAAGAAGAAAGATATGATAGTTTTCAACACCTGGAATAATATTCCTAATTCATATGACCAACACAATAATAAGAATACCAAAAGGTAATTTTTTCCACATTTTCGTTTCCACGTATTCATACGAACAATCTTTTCTAAGCGCGATCCTCATCAAAAGTAGAACAAGAATCGTATCATTAACGAGAATTTAGAATCGTAAATAAATTAAAAACAACTGAATACAAATCTGACTTGACAAAACATTCTAAGAAGATACTAAGCCATATTTTACAATAAGTATTTATGTATTAAGTATGATTTCAAGTTTAATTTAAGGTACTTTTTATTTCGTTGGTATAAATCTGTAATTAAAATTCATTAATTTTATAGACACTTAACCGATTAAGTTTATGTTACCATAATCGATACATAGTATATATTTACAGTTTACAATAATAATGTTCCTTCGGTACGGGAAAACCCAGTGAAAGCACATTTTTGTAAATTGTAATTTATAACTATGTATATGATGAAAAATTTATAAATAGTCTTTCTGCAACAAGCTCTTTACTCGTGGTAACCCTCAGAGATAAATAGATAAACATAGTAGTTCCTTCTCGAGAATTCGTTATGGTAGTCACGATGCTCAGTCACGAAGAACCAACATAAAATAAATTTTAGAAGAGGCAAGCCTTTTTTTCTTATTTTTTAATTTGACCCGACAAACATAAAATAACGAAACCTTTTAAAAAAATACTTTCACTAAATACAATATATCGAAAAGTGCACTTTTAAATAAGATACAGTAAATAGATGAATCTCAATGTTACTCACCACCATTATTTCGTGGTTATAAATACTTGTTGATTCAAATACAAATGTAAATAAAACACTTGTATAAACCAATTTTGAGTTTTTTCACGTGAGTACGATAAGATAGTCAGTTTAAATTAGTAAACTCAAAAGAGGTCTCATTGAAGTGTTTTTCTTAAAAATTATATCATCATGTGTTCCACAAAGGTATTTCCAAATCAATCGATAAAATACTTCACAAGATTATTGTCAGAGCAAAAATTCAGGAAATAGCATTAAGTTTAGATTATTAATTAGATCATCCTTAGATAATCTAATACCTTGTTTGAGAGTTACGTAACACACGTTCGTTAGTGTAATATTAGTATAATACCTTCACCAGGTATTACAATCCACACAGGATGCTTTTCGAATTGACATGGATTAGTGTTGCAGCGCTTCCGCCTATTTACAGAGGGACAAGTGCTTGGTTTCATCCCCTTCCGAGGATAAGGGTAGCTGAAACGTGACACAAAAGAGACGTCGAACACAATAGTGGGAGCTGCATGCTTACGAAGTTTAGTTCACTCAAGTCAGCTCTCAATTGATGGAATCGAATTCAAACGAAGTGGATAATAATGTATTCCTTTTGATTAAATACGTGTTTCATAAATTTTTTAAAAAATAAAACTATAGTAGTTTTATTTTTGTGTGGCGTGGCGATAATCGATAATTGGATGAAAATTGACAGTGAAAGTTCAAAGAAGCGTCACGTTTATTTAACATATTTCGTTACATAAGAGAGAGAAAAGATTTAGCATGTGAAAAGGGAGAAAGTGAACTATACATTCCGATGCCACAGGAGTGGAAAAAAAAAAGTGCGACTAATACACAATAATACAAAGCGATGGAATAAGCTAACATCGCACATGTATGCGTCGATGTATACGAAGGCTCAAAATCAATTATTATTTTTTCACTATTTTACATATTGTAATGTAAAGATCTGAAAAATAAATGCCACATAATAAAATAAAATAAACTAAACAGGTCAATTTAAGAACAACAACAATTTTTCTGTAAAATAACTTTTTTATTTTATTTGATTGGAAAAAAATTACAAAATGTATTGCCTTTGAAATATGAATTATGTAAAACATCTGGCATATGTTATATTTTAGTTATGGAAATTAATAATTTCCATAACTATACACATTTATAGTTATGGAAATTATTGATATTCAACTATTTGTTTCAATTTTTTAAACTATTCTATTACAAGTATATTCGTTATTACATACAATAAAAAATTTCACCATAGCAGTTTTTCAACCTGATTGTAAATTTACTTACAAAGTTTACACATAAATTACGATAATTATTTTCTGGTATAATATTTTTATCTACAAATATTTCCTTTAGCGGGAGATTATCAAGAGAAAACAAACGATTACCGACAATATCCAAAATTTATTATTTTTTCTAACCTCACCTAACCTTACATTCAAGCATAGAATTTTGTTCTCACACGGGCATAATTATTTATCAGGAAAATGGATTCCGATAATAAAAGAAAATGTGAGAGAAAAATATTTAAGGGTTTTATTTTTTTTCAATACAATAGAGATAAGATAAAAACCAATATTAACAAGATTTATACTCGCTACAGCTTGCTTATAAATTTCCTGATAAAACCAGGCGTTGCGAGCTGAAGATAAAATGTGGTTGCAGCTATGTTCCGACTAAAGACGTATAAATCTTTCAAATTACAAAATGATAAGAGGGTTTATCAATGGGTTATTTTTACTTATTTTACACGTTAAACCGTTTTAAATTTCTAATGATTTTTATTATTGTGGCAACATACAAATACAATTTCAAAAATAGGTCATACCTGTTTTTTAAAGTTATTGAATTCAGGGGTGTTTTGTTCGTTAGATTTTTATTTTATTATATTTTTTCTAAATCCTATTACATTCATAATTCTTTTGGTGAAAACCTAAAATAATAATAACATTTACTTTGAGTAATTTGTAAAGCGTAATTTTTTGTTAAATAATGAAATTGTTTAACATTCATTTCTTACACTAAATAATTTGATTGACGAAAATAAAAAATGGAAATGATTTAACAGATAAACACCTTTTTTCTAAAGATCGTCTAAAACTTTCTGTTTCTGACTGCTGTTGGAAGAGCATTCTATTCCATCGGTCCGCAATGGCAAAGACACGTTTTTGAAATTAGATACACTGGTCGGGAACTAGTATCATTTACTTTACCTATGATAGTAGTTCTAGACGATCGAAGCGTGAGTCCTTTTTCAACCTACATAGGTTTGACGATATGGACTCATTTAATGTACCGTTTTATTGATTCGGCGTTTACTTTGTGGACGGGCGTGTTGATCATTTAAAAAAATTAAACAGTTGTATAATACCACTTAATGAGTTTTATTTCATATTACACCACTGTTTCGATAACATTAGTAATTTTTGAAACTAGTCATGAGTAATGAAATAAGACTCCTTAAGTAGTATTATACAAGTGCTTATTTTTTATAATTTTTTTACAAGGAATTGAAATTTGAGTGTTATATTACCGTTTTTACTATCGGGTGGGTGTTTGTCTTTCTCTACTATTTTTTAACGCCCACTCTTTAGGGAACGAAAGAATAAATGGGTTTAATAGATATGGGAAAAATCTTCGAGTAAAGTTTTCATCAGTATTTTCTTCCATTATAATAACACTCCTGTTGACTTTCTCATTTGGACCGAAAGCACGTAGAAGTGAATATAGCAGGCCAGAAAACGATTTTTTTATGACAGCATTATAGCACCAGCCTTAAACCTTTCCTACACGAAGGAAGTAACAATTCAGAAGGCGATCGAGTACTTCCACAAACATAATAAAATATTAATACACATACACTCGCGGCACGTGATCAAATAAGGAATGAAAACGTTGTTCGCAGTGTAGGCTCATGAAAGAAATGAGCTATAACACATGACAAACGGAGCCATTTTTCATATCTCTTCCCTAACACTTGTGTGACGCAAAAATCCATATATTTTTAGAGCTTACTCGCGTGTTTCATGACGTATTATATTTTTGATGTAATAAAAATTAAATGAAAATGTATTTATAAGATGTATATGTATTTAGGTATAAATATTGTAATATGTTTATGTATATCGTGATTGTGTGCATGCAAAAATTGAAATATAATATACGACATAGAATATTTTCAACATAATGCTCTGATACTAACGCATTATAAAGACGAAACACATTATTTTAACGACTCTTCGTCACTCATACACTGTAATGCACATAAATTATTTATAAACATTAATTATCAGATTGAATTAAACATTATTTACATCATAAGATCATAATAACACGGATAAGTAAATTATTTTTATTTATTTTTTATTTAAGTAACAAAAAAATTAATTCGAATTTATCCTACGAAAAAAAATTTGTCAATTAAAATCTTAAAGCCATCAAATTAACAAATCAGGACTTTTTAGTGTTAATAATTGACATTTGAAAACCTTCTTTGAAAAGTGTTAAAAATAAAAAGTAAGTATATATTTTTTAAACTATTAAAAGAACTACGTTTTGTATTTATAATATTAGAACACACTCAAATATAAATAATCTTTATATATATATAATTGTTACTTGTATTATGCAAACGGTGATCTTAATTAGGAAACAATAATACTATAAATAATGATGCCAGCTGTATCTTAATTATACTACACCAAATTCATTTCATTAATTCAAACCCTTATTCACACCCCAATGGCGCATAAGGCACTGAATAATATAAACGCAGTGTTATCTTGATCGTTAAAACACGGAGGAAAGGTGATCAGCCCTCCGCTTCAGGTCAATATACCAGTCCAGGGTAATATTTAAATAATATTAGAATGAAAAAATCACAAATGTTTATTTGACCCCCTCTGGGAATCGAGCCCGGGACCTCCAGCACGGTAGCCGAGCGTGCTGACCATTACACTTCAGAGGCGAAGTATACATGTGTTTGTCTACTTCAAATACATGTATGGTATATTATTCTTTATATTATTATTATTATTTTTTTTTTTTACATCTCATCTAAAATGAAGAAGAATATGGAAGTCTGGGCATTTACGGGGCTTACGACCGTCATGGGCTGGTTTAAGTGATCACTTTACACACGTATTTACCTTATTCTTTATACATAAAATAAAACAACTTTGTTTTAACTACTTTTTGTTGCAACACTTTTTTCAACCGTTTTCAACAAAAACCTTCATCATCAGTGTTTTATTTTATTTTATGTATTAATTCTTAAACATTAAAATACTAATAGTTAGGTAATAGATAATCGCCCTTCCTTTAAGATACCACGCACTCCGTACACCATATAATATAATAATTATATTATTCTTACCTAAAGTAACGTACCTTTCAAAATTTCAATTTAAAATTATTTAAAGCATTGTAAATTATAGACAATCGCGTCTAAGCATAACACGAAGAGAGGGGAGAATTCCAAGTTTCACGTACCCAATTATTATATAAGAAAACCTTTCGAAGGAAAAAATGAAGACATAAATACGCATGCACGTGTCTGCAAAAATTACAATCATTTTTTCCGGTCGTTTCAATAAAGTAGGGTATACGTGCTGACAGGTCTCTAAAGGTATTTGGTCTTCAAATGGTTTCCTTTAAGTGGTTAGGTAACTTTATGTGTCATTCACTCAAAAATTCTCGGTACTATTTGAAAAAAACATATGTTAAGTTAATCGCACTACATAAATAATTGCGAAGTGTTACTGGTTCTCAGTGACATAGCCGAATGTTTGAGGTAATGAAAATTAAGTGAAAAATGAGACAGATGAATTTAAAAGATAAAGTAATGAAGACAGCATCATGTATTTGAGTCAAAAAGACAATAATTTATTTTGAACTTATGTTCAAATTGTATTAAATCGCAGAAATACTCGAATAATATTTTGTAACGTTAAATTATAAAGTAAAATAAAAACAACAAAAAAAAGATATCCCAAATGAAATGTGCAGAGGGCACCGCATGATAATTGGATACGCGATGATATTTGAATCATTTGTAATATTGTGTCAATACAATATGTTCTGAGATCCAAAATCTTATATATATTTTTTAACCATATTTACAATTTAATTTACTATATTTTGAGTGTCTAAAGCTTTGTTCACAAATCTCACTTTTGTCCACTGAATTGTTGTTTACATATTTATATATTGATATCTCAATAAAAATGACGAAGAATATGGAAGACTGGGCTTACGACCTATCATAGGACGGTTTAAGTGATCACATTATGCACGGGTAACATTCACCTTTTTTTTCAAGGAATAACTCGCAAAGCCTCTACTTTTAGAGGCTTGTCTGCAGGTAGGATAGTAAGGATAGGGAAGGTGAATGTGAAAAATACATTACAAATACCCCGGCCAATTGAATATTTTTTGTTGTTGAATTTTTTTCAATTGGCGGGAATCGAGCCCACGACGCCAGTTACGCAGTAAGGCGTCTACGCAACTAAGCCACTACACGTATCTAACCCACACTACTCAAATTACGTTATAAATAAACATTTACATGTATATTTTCATTTTATACATATGCGGAAGGAAATATTTCGTTGAACAATTTGATCCAATTATTTTTACCTCAAAAACACAACGCTGGTTAAGGATTATTGGATGCCTTCTCGTGTTTATTTTGCGTTATAACGAAACCAGCCAAAAATGACATTTCCCTCAAAATGAAACCGCGTACCAAACAACGATATTATTTTTAGGACCTACATACATATAAAGGCATACTATAGGTACGCTATACAACAATACGCTTCAACAATCCTTACCCATTCGTTTAAGAATAACTTACACAAATTACATATCGCTCACTCCTTTCAACAACGTCATTTATCAAAAATCGTCAATTTTCAGTTGTGCATGTTTTCGGAATGTCCATAAAATGTTCTATATCGCAGCAAAAGTGGCATATTTTTAACTTAATATTAACCCGCTGTAGCGGGTAAATATTAAGTTAAAAACAACTTTTTCTACCCTGGTCAGAAAGTGTTGTTTTTGCATTTTGAAGAAAAGGTATAAGAAAAGTATATTTTGAAGAAAAGGTACTATATATTTTTCAAATGGAGAAGAAACATTCATGTTACCTAAATAGAACTGTTGCTTAGATAAAAGTTCAATAAGTGGCTTAATAATTTTTTTTCAACTTTAAAAACGATCTCTTGATCGGAAATTTTGTGCAATAAAGCTGTAGAATGTGCTTCCTTTATTCACAAAGTCAATAAATAACGAAACTCTGTACCAAAGAGCTATTTAAAATTGGGTAATAAAAGTGGGTAGGATAGAAATACATCGTATCATTCGGCCATGTCATATACGATAGATATCATATGACTTAAGAAATGCAATTAACTTATCAAATAATTTTATAGTAAATGACATGGAAATACCAGTGATGATGCAATATTGTATTATAAATTTGAAATGATAAACTTATGTGTACGATGAAAAATAAATACTTACGTGAAACATGTATAATTTGTACAAAATATTTACACCTTCATATTATAATACACCATCATTTGAATTTTAACACAAAATTACGAGCTAAAACAACGAGTATATTGCATGAACGTGAATATCATTCTTGTTTAGACAAAAATTGTTACGTTAAAAAAAGTTATCAATATTTTTATTTTCAAGTCAAAATATTTTAATATTTTGAGTCAAAATTAAATTGCAAACACATGAAAATCAACTTCGTTAAGGCAATAAGCGCTTCGTTAAAAAAACGTTATTACGTGTATCATTTCAATTTTCGGACAAAGTTATGAGCTAAAACTAAATATGCCTAAGAATATCATCCCCGGTTAAGGCAAAAGTCGGTAAGTTTAATTTTATCATATTTATTTAATAATATTTACATTTTTTTTAATAAATCGAATGATAATGTTGATAAGTAACCTTTAAAACCAACAAAAATCTAACAAGTGAGCCCAGGGGGCCTATATATTATAGTATATGTGAATCAATTATCTAAGCAAATATACAGTAAATTCTTACCGAATTAAAATATATAAAACATTAAATAAAATAAATCGTCTACTCGATTTTTTACCTGAAAAATCTAAAACTTTATTTTCATCCCTGTACTGCGAACACCCTTCCCACGCTAATGTTCAATATGCTCACATGGGTGTATATTATTAGACCACCTATCAATATTTGTCACGTCAAACTTTTTTCAAGTCACGACTCGGTACATTTTTCCCGGATTTTATTTCTTCCCTTCCTCGGGGGAAAATGTGAGCTTTTTCAAAGGACATGTTTTAAAAGCATATCTTATTTCCTGTCGTATTACATTCTGATGTAAAAATAACTTATTTAATTACTTGAAAACATTTCAGTTCTTGGATGTTTTTTTCTATCGTGCACTTATTTATAAATTTAAATTTATAAAAATGTACTTTGTATATTAAAAGCATTCATAACTTCTTGGTATGGTGATAAAACACTCTCCTTACCGTCCATTCTTTACTTTATGTAATATTACTTTTTTGTGACTACCGGTTTCGGAAAATCATTCGGTTAGATGATGGAATGATTTTCCGTTTGCATGCTGTGGTTATGATTGTCCTGACGAAGAGACGGTACGTCACGAAACCGGTAGACATAAAACTCTCAGTGAGTGGTTAAATACTAATATTACTTTGATTGATATAAATGTATGTAAATTGGACACAGTATTCTATAATCAGTTATGTGTATGTGCTAATATTACATCTCTTATTCTATTGGATCCTAAACAGTAGTATGTGTACATACGTACAGGTTCGTTCAAATTCGAAGACCTGGAAAGTTTCCGTATCTTAGATATTCCCGAAGTATTGATTTATGAGAACTGTTTGCGAACATAATTTTAATACACGGCTCCAATCGACATCTTGCCCGAAGTGTTAAATTACCCTAATTAGATTTTAAGACGCAAAAACAGCACCGGTCTTAGAACTACGTGATTCCTAAATCTGAGAATTAACCCCTCGCAATTAGTTCTATCACCAAAATAGCTGGGCTCTTGTTTTGTTTCTGACCCCATAATGTACTTAGCCAATAGGCCAATATCTTTAATGGACTTCGACAAGGTTTAATTAATGGTTAAGACCTTCAAAATATACACTCCTTTGTAAAAATTATTTTAAATAAAGGAAATCTTTACGTTTGCAATAGACGTTTTATCAACATTTCAATAGCAATTTTCATTATTTAGTTAAGTTGAATCTTAATTTTATATGAATTTAATATTAAAACTCTAGTTCACCATTTTATCCATTTCAATAATTAAGTTGAAAATACCTCTAGCTGTTGTGTATAAGGTTTTGGGCTCGATTCCCAAGGGGGTCATTTAAATAAAAAAAATTACATCAAGAGCGAGATTTAAGAGTTAGTCTTCATATAATTGAGGTAAATTCAATACTGCATTAAAACAATGTGGTTCTAAATACACGATTGTTTGCTGGTAAGGATTTGTAGATTAATATATGTATCTTTTTATAAATTAGTATTTATTTATGTTTGCAATATATCAAAATTTGATAAACGAAGTTTTCGTTAATTTTGGTTTTTAAGTTTGCCTGTAGAACTAACGTTATACTCGTAATAACAACATTTAAACTTTATAAAATAAAACAACTTTGTATTAACCACTTCTTATTGATACACTTTTTCCAACCGGTTTTAACAAGAACCTTGTCATCATCAGGGTTAATGTACTAATTCTAAAACATTGAAAAACTCAAAGTTAGGTTAAAGTTGAATACCCTTCCCTTACGATACCAAAAACTTCCACGCACTCCGTTACTCCATATGAAAAAGTGATTTAAAAAAAAGTGATTAAAAACGGGAAAAAACTTTTAAATGTTGCAATGTTTTAGAATTAGTACATAAACCCTGATGATGATAAGGTTCTTGTCGAAACCGGTTGGAAAAAGTGTACTAATAAAAATTGGTTAAAACAAAGTTGTTTTATTTCATAAAGTTTATAAAATGTGCCACAAAGTATCTGCGAAAAACATTCAAGAAACAACATTTAAGTTTGATTATATTTTGTATGATCTAAATACATTGAAAAATTAAACAGTGTTTTATTGGTTTACTTTCATACATTCTAGAAATATGCACTAGCATTAATTTAGTATTAATACTAATTGTGTTACTTATTTATATATTCTTATATCTGGCTTGATTTTGAGAGTATATTTAAGATTTCAGATTTCGGAAGTCGTAAATTATAAAACACCTTCCCATTATATTGAAAAAGAAAACAAAGCTACGTTTTTTCGTAAAGTACTCGTTATATTATTGTCTATTATACTATTGGAGCTCAAGTATACCTTCAATCGAGTTCAAGTAGTTTTGATTATAATTTTGCTTGTCATATACCACTTTTTTCATAGAATCTACTGTAAGACATGTTTCGATGCATTTCGCATTATTTTCAAAAAATATATAAATGTTTAAAATCATGCGGAATGCATCAAAACACGTATCACAATAGATTTTTAGAAATATTTATATTTATCAAGTATAATTTAAAGTAATTATGAATATTACCATGATTGACGATCAATTGCCGATGAAAAAAATAGTAAAATAGTCGTATTTAGTTTGTTATTTTAAATAAATCCAAATAAGAATTTATAGTGAAGTGTTTTTATCCTGTAACCATTCTCTGTAAAAAAATTATAATCAACAAATCGTGTGGCTGTTATTCGGTATAATATAAAAACAGACATACTCGTATGACGCACAATGAACTCAACAACACAGGGGTTCAAGAACATTTTAGTGTTTTTATTTGTGTTTCGTGCAATGCTACTTGATATTTTTATTAGAAAATTCGCATATTCATTGGAATCTCTACGGTTTTAGTATAATGATCAATCCAAACAACAAACGAAATTATTTTTTTATTTAAATTTCCAATCATCTTTATTTCATTTATAGTCTGGGTTGAACCTTTTATTATGCTACGACATTTACTTTCTTCCTTTTTGTGTAAAATAATATTTTCTTAGGATTCCCTCGCTTCTCCTTACTTTAATATATCCCCCAACGATCTTCTTTAAAAGTCAACCAGTCATAATTAGTGAACCATGATCTTTTCTCGTTTTTCCTGTATAGTCGTCATATTCTTTTTTTATCCGTTGTTTTTCTATCATCCGCTCATTATATAATGTCTTTAACCTGACCATTTATTAAACTCTTCTCTTCTCTAAGGCCAGATTGTTATGTTGATATGCCTGTGCACTAGCTAAAAAATGAAAAAGTGAGCGGTATACAGGCATTTTGTTCACCTCCGCAGCGTAGTGGTCAGCGCGATTGGTTACTGTGCTGGAGGTCTCAAGTTTGATTCCCCGGGGGTTCAAAACAAATACGGGTGATTTTCACTCTCATGTTTATTTAATACCACCCTGGACTGGTACAAGAAGCGCGGGGCTGATCACTTTATGCAATTAACGATCAATATAGCACTGTATCAATACGATGCTGTACCCTATGCAGATAAGGGTTAGAAAATTATTTAATGTGAGCGATCTGAAATCCTTTAATTTAATTTTTGCCTTAAAAACAGAATAATTCATCCTATAATATATTCATTATTGATGTTTTTTTAATAAGGCTCATTGTAAACGAACAGAAATCCATCCACATTGTGTCAAGCGTAAGACATCTCTTTGAGTAAATATTTGTGTCTTATTTCATACTTTTTCTAAAAAAACTTTGTAATCAATTTTCTAAACGTTTTTTTCTTGGACCCATGTAGTATACGGCTACAATGTACATTGAACATGCAAACATGTATGTACCAAAATATCTGGTTTATTCGTTTATCATACAAAAGCAAAGCGCACACCATCATATTACTAGCTATAAAATATTCTTCTGTATTTCGAAGGGTGGGGGTTGATGTATTGGCTTTGCAGGGGGGAAATGCGTTGTCTGTTTTTCTGATAGTAATGAAATTGGTTTCTGTTTGTGTATTTCTTGCTGTTTTCCAAAAAATATAAAAACTTCTAAATTATATTGAAACCGTGTGAATATTTTTGAAACTGGTGTATTATAAAATTCATATAAGCTTTAGTAATTGTATTAACATGTACATTTTTAGCATTTATTCTCAATTCATCTTTTTCATTAAGTTGATTACCAAGTCTCCTTATATACATGTATATTCTCATACTGGAAGTCCTAAAGAGGAGAAGGTGGACATGGTTGGGACACGTCCTAAGAATGCTGCCAGAGAGCATTAACCTCTCATGTCTCTTCTTCCAACTCCGAGGATTCTGGCACCCCGAAAGGCCGCTGACGACCATTCACCGACCACACGCGGAATTTCGAGATGACGGACTGATATATATACTATATATAATTATATAAACATATATGTACATAAATATATCTGTTTAATTGTGCCGTAAATTTTCATACAGAAAAAAATATGGTTTAGGTAATAAAACATCGACGCATTCAATTTTAAAAACTTTAAAAATTATTCAACGATGTAGTGGCTTATATTATATGACATTATGAAACATATTTATTTGATGATGTTTAATAAGCAACCATATTATTACAATTTTTTTAATTTGTAATGAATTATTTAATTAAAATATTTATGAACAAATTATAAATATCACAGTATAAAAATAGTATTTATTAGCATACCAAAGACTTAATATAATCGAATATGTTTTTGGTAAGTTTTTTTTTAAAGGTGATTAACATTATGTTTTTAAACATGAAGATAGAATAGAGCCAGTGGTATATTGATATAATCCCCAGATTAAAAACGCTTCAGACCAAACCAAATAATTCCACCTCAAAGTTTTGAGATCTTTTTTTTGTTTTAATTAAATTATTCTACTAACTTCAATGAACTGAAATGAAATGGAAAAACTAATTACTGAAACTTTATATCGGCCTAGCGGTACTATGGTCTAACTTATAAAAATATTTTCAAAATGAAAACTTTTAAAATAACTCGCGCTTTGGTAATTTAGAAACTGCCGCGTTGAGTTTTAATGATTATGATATTAGAAAAATCACAAAAGTCAATAAAAAATACGATTTGTTTAAAATTATAATTTCTGCGTTTTATAACAGATATTTAAAGATATATTTTTGCAGATTGGGACAAATGTTTGGATTTAATGATTTCAAAACAAAACAATATCGTTAGACTATAAATTCATCTTTTTAAATTATTTATTCAGGTGTTTTGAATTATTCACCCTACGGATGAGAGACATTTACGGGTATTTTTTCACTGTCATATTTAGTCAATATTACCCTGGACTGGTACCTGAAGCAGAGGACTGATCACCTTTCCTCCTTATGATATATATATATATATATATATATATATATATATATATATATATATATATATATATATATATATATATATATATATATATATATATATATATATATATATATATATATATATATATAATCTATTCTGACTCTTACCCGCACCCAATGGTGCATAGGGCACTGCATCTTGATCATTAATTATATGAAGGCAAGACTCCTGCGCTTCAATAAGTGTGTACGTGCGTGTGTATGTGCATGTGTGTTCTATTCACAAATATTTTAATATCGTTACAAACATAAATCTATGATGGTCACTTATTTTTTTCTTTTTGGAAAGTTTATCATTTATTAAATTAAATGACAGGCAGATATGAAAATCTAAGGAGGTAATGATGCAGTTTTAAATGCTGAAAATCTAAAGTTTAAGCAGAGTCATTCTTAACAGCCTTAAACGGAGGGGATCTAAAGCCGTATTAAGCAGATAGATCTTAAGCGGCGCTTAAAAATAATCTACTCCCCATCTGTATCTCAGTGTCCATGGATCGTAAAGAATACCCTTAATCTACGTGGCATTAAACTACGCGAATTCTGAACAAAGAATGATTTCAATTTGTCGGCTCAGAACACTTTTCTAATGCGCAAGAACTATTTTTTGATGAATTAGACAAATCTAGAATCTAAACTAGAAAATTCCATAACAGCGGTGCAGTAGCTACCAGAAATAAGGTTTTCATTAATGATTTATTTTAACTTATAAAAATGAATTAAAACATTGTTTTAAAAAATATATGTTGAGATGTCGAAAAATAATACTTCTAAGTTGTATTTTATTATTTAAAAAAACATATAAAAATAAATTTTATGACAATTGTTTCGCCTAGTTATGGCATTTTTAAAGGAATGTCTTCCGCTTGAAATGTCGTGACTAGGCATTCGTTTGAAAGACGTTTGTTTGAAAATGCCACAACTTGGCAAAACAACTGTCTCAAAATTGATTCGGGAATTGTGTCGGGGTTGTGGTCCCGTGGTTAGTGACGCGGACTCTCGAGTCAGAGTTTCTTGGTTCGAACCCAATCTACCACAATTTGATACCTATTTGTAATAATGAGCCACTTAGGCTTACAGAAATAGTATGAAATTGAAATGTTTGTGTAAATAAATAAAAAAAACACATTAAAAAAGGTTTTAATGTGGTTTTATTAACGATAAAATACAACTTAGTTTGCTCAAAAAATCAGTGTTTGATTTAAAATTTAACACATAAATTAAAATATGGTTATCTTTGTTTAATAAAAAAAAATTAACTCGACAGTAATTTTGAGCTTGTAAGATAAATATTAAATAATTAATTTCACCGTACTTACTTTATGATATTTTTCTCAACAAAAATTTTATGTAATAGACACTTGACATTTCAACAGATAATTCTTCCCAATATAAAGGCATCTTAATTATTATATTAATTAAGAGAGTAAATTGTGATGATCCAACGCATATTACAATAATTACAAATAAATTCAGTGATATCACAATTTATTTTATATTGTTTACAATACATGCTATCGAAAGATTTTCATATAATTAATTAAATACTTTAAATATTTAGGTACTCGTTTTATGTTATATTAGTAATGTATTTATCGAGGTAATTTGAAACATCATAAGCTTTTAAGTGTTGCTTCTCACTCAAAATTAACAAAACATAGAAGATCTTTGATTTAAACTATTAAATGTACTAGATTTAATATAATATTTTAAAATCAATGATTTTTTTTCTTCAATACTACTCTTAAATTATTAAAGAAAACACTTGTTTTTTATACCACTTGAGTTTATTTCGTAGTTCGGACAACTATTTCGGACAACTAGTTTCGGAAACTAAGCTTTTATCTTCAGGTCTAAACGTAATCTTCAGGTCTAAATGTCAGTTTTTAGGTGTACGTGAAGATGGAAGATTAGCTTCCGAAACTAATTTTCTTAAATAAACTGATGTGGTAAAAATATGTTTTTCCTTTAATAATTTACGCATGTCTTACCACAGAGTAAATGCTGAAACAATAAATAAAATACTACTTTTAAAACAATGTTGAATTATTTTCGTAATATTATTTAAATGTTTCAAATGAAAACATGTATGCGTCCATTGTGATATTTGATAATTAAATAATAAACTGTATGCTGTACGTATAATAACAATTCATTGCGTCACTTTCTATACCAATTTCAATATAATCAATTGTTTCATTTTTTAACCATTAAAGTGGGCGGATCGAGAAGTATCTAAAACCAAATTGATGTAATTTGCGTTTTATTTCATTTACTGACGCATTATCTCTTTGATTACTCAAAAGTCAAAAGTCCAAATTCAAAAGCTTTCACAGTATACCTATGCATCTGCAGGTTCAATTTCATTTTCAAGTTTAGATTAGATTTAAGGTTTATGGCTAATCCCTGAAGTCTTAACTAACCGATTACACAAACATTCCAGTACCTACGCTAAACTAATATTTTAAAATATAAGTTTAAGCAAATAAGTTTAGCCTTAAATTTAAAAATAGAATGCATGCTTCTATTGATAACATTTGTTTTTTAATTATTATATTTGGTACTGACTTTTATTTATTTGTTTTACCGCTTTTATCAATATTGGCCATTTAAATCAATTTTGCGAGGCCAATCTAAATTTCAAAATTAGAATTGATGATGAAGAAGAATATGGAAGTCTGGGCATTTACGGGGCTGACGACCGTCATAGGCTGGTTTAAGTGATCACTTTACACACGTGTAATATTCACCAATTCTACCAATTATTGACAACCACACTACTCAAATTCTTGGAAGTTCTGTATGTATGAACCAATTTAGAAACCTTGTTCTTGAATCACTAGAACTTCACTAGAGACATCTATTGGTGAGATGTAAATGGAGATGTAATTATAGATAATCCAGATTTTGTGAACAAGTATTTGGACACACTCAAAATGTTGTATAGAATTTATGTCTTGTACTTTTAAAAAAAATTCAAGTACCTAAGAATTTTTTTTTAAGAATATGCATGCTTCTATTTAAAATATTTGTTTCTAACATGCAGATACTGTCTTTTATTCATTTGATGTGTCGCTTTCATCTAAACTGATCATCTAAAATAACTTTTCATTTGTTATTTTCAATTAAAATATGTCATTTCTACGGTAGCGCAGCGAGTCGTAGGTTAGTTGAGGAAACATTGACTCAACAATCATAGAATTTGAATTTTTTTTAAAAAAAACAAATTCTACCGTGTCCGTAGTTCAACTGTTTCATCATTTTTTTTAAATTTAGTTTACTGATGCTTATTTTGATTTTTTATTTACTCAAATGTTTTTTATTATTATTTTGTATCCTGTTGTTTTTGTCCGCCTCCGTAGTGTAACGGTCAGCACGCTCATTTACCGTTCTAGAGGTCTCAGGTTTACTTCCCAGGGAGGGTCTAATAAATGTTAGTGATTGTTTCACTCTAATATTTATTCAGTATTTCCCTGGACTGGTACCTGAAGCGGAGGGCTGATCACCTTTCATTCATGCGTTAACGATCAAGATTGCGTTTATATGATGCAGTGCCCTATGCACCATTAAGGTGCGAAAAAAGAGTTTAAAGAATCTGTTTATTTTACTTTAACAATTTGATTAATTTTCGGGACATTTATTCTGCATAATGTAAAAATCACAAAAAAAGTTCGAATAAACTCAAAACTTATATATTTTGTTCTTTCATTCTAAATAGATGCGCTTGTAGATGACATGGAAATGCACTTTTCCTTAAAGTGGCATCTTGTATGTCTTCCGAAAAGATGCAAATTTCCACCGATCCGGAAAAGGAGTGATCCAAAGTCTTCGAAAATCGTTTATTTATGGATTCCTCCCATTAATCTTGTGATGTTTTATATTCTTTAGAAAACGGATGATGACATAATGCAGTGGTGTTAAACCTTGAAAACTATTTATGGAATCTGATGGCACTTATGGTTTCGACACTTTCAACATAGATTATTCTATCGCACGTTTTCTTCGCATTGCTTGTTTATTAAGTATAATGCATATTCATATGTGTGTGTAATATATCTTGGCTTAATCCATATAATGACCAATTTTATCTTTGATTTGGTTACAGGATCGAGTAAAATTTATTTGAAATTCTAACTAAAATTACCAATCCGAAACAGTTAAATATATTCTTTCTTTTTATTAGAGGATAAATATTATTACATTAAATTGGTTTTCAACTCATTAATACTTTGTTAATAATATAATAGGTGTAAAGTGATCACGTTACACACGTGCGTCATATTACCCATAATTGACAACTACACTACAATTTTTTTTGGAACTCCTAGATATATAGTCAATCCCATGACACAGTACATATAGAGTTCATAACAGCCATCTTTGTTGGATTGAGAAAGCTTTTTGTTTGGCAGAGACCCTTTATTTCGATGTTTGCAATATCCGAACCCCGGATTATTTTCACATACTGAGAAATGTCTAAAAACATAATTTAGAATTTTTATGAACAAATATTTGGACACACTCAAAATATTGTAAATTTAGTTTTTAAATGAAATATTCGTATTAAATAAGTCACTCTGCAGGGAACAATATTATCATTAACTTCACCAACATTAACATCACTAACATAACACTACTACTCGAAGTGTTAGCCATTTCACGTTACATCAATTTATGGATTTTTTTAGTCAAGCTACAAACTTGTTTATTGTATCCCAGGAACTTATTGAGTAATAGTTATTTATTTATTAAACCATATTACATACATAAGTCACATAAATTATATTCCCAATGAGTATTTTCCATTCCTCATTTTGGAATATGAAACAACAAGGTTAACAAGACTGAACACCCCTTTTTTTTAAACAATTGTTTCGTCTTGTTATGGCATGGTATAGTTTTATAAAGACCATCAGCAAATTTAATTTTCACGTTCGTTTAAAAATGCCATAAGGCGAAACAATTTTCTCAAAATTAATTTTTATTTGTTTTTTAACAATAAAATACAATTTAGTAGACTCATAAAACCAGTCTCTGATTTTAACATTTAATATATAAATTAAAATGGAGTTCTACAAATTAAACGCCAAATCAATAAGTAAAAAAGCCTTTGAAACACCTGTGATAAGAAGCATCTTATAATACATATATGAGGTAATGACCAACCAATTTCAACACACTGTTACAATGTTATTATCTGTCATCCCATTTAATTCCAGATCAGAAAATTATAACTAGAAATTTCATTACATTAAGTTTATTTACGAGCTTATTATATTTTCGCAAATTCTAATTCATTATAAGTTCGCAATAGAGTGGATATTTTAATGTAAACTTTTTTCATAAAAAAGTGGGGTAAGTTATGAAGGCGGGGAAATCACAATTTCTGCAATGTTTAACAGGGAAGGGATAAACACTAAACATAATTCACACACGCAGCCAGGCAAGATGGAGACGGTACAATTTCCTGTCTGGCTCACGTGCCAAGGGGACGAAGTCACCCCACCTGACTACCCATGCCCACAGGGGTGGCACAGATCGGTAAATCTAAAAAATAAATTGAGAAAAAAACCCCTTCATGTAATTTATAAAGATACTAACTATAAAGAATCGTTATGTTTAAAACTACAAATTTCCTTATGTTTGTCTTTTAAAGTTTAAAAAAGTGAGTTATTATTTATTTTACAGTTTTATTACTTTTCTTTCTTAATAATTAATATTTTTTTATCACCGTCCGGTTTCTAGTTCAAATGATTTTCATTACTATTTAATGGTTTATTCGAAATAATATTAACTATGAAGCAATAATTTTGTGGAATAGTGTGATGATCGAAATGAAAAATAAAACACTAGTATCAGACTACTTTTGAATTAATTATTGTAGGCGTGACTAGTTACGAGAACTTTAGATGTTTTCATTGACAAATTTTAATTCAATATATTATATTTTCAACTACTGATGAGTACATCTATAATTCTTAAAACTAGTAGTGTAAATTTAAAAGTAATTAATAAATTTAAAGGTGATCGTTAATAACTATTTCATTTTTAAATGAAATTTAAAATATTACAGAACTATTCTTAGTCACAAAAAGGTACGTAAACTTCTTACTTAATTATATTTTTTTGACATCTTAAAATATATGCAAAATATATTTACGGGGCTTACGACCGTCATAGGCTGGTATTAGTGATCACTTTACGGAACATTCAAAATAATTTGAAAAATAACTCCTATAATTGGAAATTTGTGAACAAGTATTTGGGCTTGCTCAAAATGTTGTTTATTCATGAATTGGGTTCTTCACGAAATCAATTTTGGTTTAATAATGTTATGAGCCTAAATAAATAAGTATTTAAATATCACGAACATAAATATTTTTAAAAAAACTGCTTCTAAATTGTATACTTTTAAATTTTGTTAAAAAATATAGTCAATTTGTCATATAACGGTTTTTAATAATAGAACAATTTCCCTAAGAATAACTTTCCTTAAGAATAATTTTCCGAAACCGTTTGTCACAAATAAGTGTTTTAAAAAAGTGGTATTATACAAAGAAAACAATGGATGGTAAGGAGAGTGCTTTACAATTTTCGTTGTCGCTATCTCAACCCTGTGAGAATATGTTTGGTACTTTGAGCCATGACCTATTAAAACTTCATTGGTGTCGATTCTAGACTGAGCATTTAAAAAATCGTTAAAACAATTATAACACTTATCTAAACAAAAATATTATCAGACGTTACCGACATCACCAGTCTGATGATGTCGGTAACGACGAAACCCGGTCGCTGGTCAAATAAAAAAGTGGAAAAGCTAAAAATATTGGTTTTAATCTAATAATAAATTTTAAATGCAATTCCATCACGAAGTGTCAGTGGATAATATAAATGTACTAAACAAAAATATTTAAAGCTTTCTTATTATTCAAAACATGTTTGAGACTGAAAATGTAATTTTCACAATTCGAATTTAAAAAATTAAAATTAATTAAACGTTACATCGGACTGATGTAAAAAATGTACGTAAAACGATTAACGATTTAGCACTGATTCCGACTCTGCCTTTCATAAAATCTAGACATACACTTACAACATATCTGCGAGCACTATTTCCGAAAATTGTCTTTTACACGAAACCTTCATGTTCGCCCATATTGCTCGCAATAGGAAAAACAGACATTAGCAATCTATTTCCTATTCGAAATATAAATACGACAAGCTTCCATTTTCCGGCCATAGAGTGACTTAAAAACAAATATCCGTTACAAGAAACGCAAACACGGATATCCTTTCCATACGATTAAGAAAACAATTTGAATACATCATATCCAATTCTGATTGTAAATATTCTTTGTGAAATACAAATATTTAAAAATAGTTTTTTTTTAAATAACATGCCTAAAAGGAATAAGGACGTTCAATAATCGGCAAAATGTTAAACTAAGCTAGCTTAGGCTAAAATAATATATTTCGTTCAAATAGATACTTTGTTTCTGTTGAAACATCTGATATATCTCGATATATCGCTTTCATTTGGTTGAATTCAGTATTTGAGTAAAACAAATTAAATGAATGCAATTATTGGTTATTTCGTTAAAAATTTAAGTTAGTTGAAATATTTTATTTTGTGTAGACTTACATTTACCATATTCCACGAATAAAAATAATTCCGTTACATAGCAATCTTGGAGTCATTATTTTTGACAAAGTCTCAACATAGATAAAGAAGAATATGGAAGTTTAGGCATTTACAGGGCTTACGACCGTCATAGGCTGATTTAAGTGGCCACTTTACACGCGTGTAGCATTCACCGATTATACCCATGATTGACGATCGCACCACTCAAATTATTGAAACTTCTAGACATATAGATGAAACACAGTATGGAAGAATTTACAACATTTTGAGTGTGTCCAAATACTTGTTCACAAAATCTGGATTATCTCCAATTACAGGAGTTATTTGCATATTATTAAATAATATGCAAATAACTCCTGTAATTGGAGATAATCCAGATTTTGTGAACAAGTATTTGGACACACTCAAAATGTTGTAAATAAATTATCTGGTCAAATTATAAGCTTAATAATAAAAATGAAAATGGTATTTTCTGGCGTTTCTCATGTGTGTGATTATAATCCAGGATTCAGATCTCACATACTAATATAAGAGTTTCTGCTTAATAAGAAGCTTCTTTACATCTCACCAATAGATGTCTCTAGTGAAGATCTAGTGATTCATGAACAAGGTTTCTAAATTGGTTCATATATATAGAACTTCCAAGAATTTGCGCAGTGTGGTTGTCAATAATGGGTTGAATTGGTGAATGTTACACGTGTGTAAAGTGATCACTTAAACCAGCCTATGACGGTCGTCAGCCCCGTAAATGCCCAGACTTCCATATTCTTCTTCATCTTTGATGAGATGTCAAAAAATAATATGGAAGAATTTAATAGAGAAGTCTATGGTGGGATGAGGAAAGCTTTTATTAAGCAGAGACTATTTCATTTGCAAATACTCTGACTTCTATATTCTTCTTCATATATGTTGAGATTTCAAATATAATGTTAAAAATAACTCCTTATTTTAGATGATCCAGATTTGTGAACAAATATTTGTACACACTCAAAATCTTGCATGTTGGATGATTCTAATATGAAATGAAACGTTGATAAAAAACAGTAAAAAATGAGATGATTTTTCACTATTTTTTATGAACGTTTCGGCTTCAAATATGGGTTAAAGTAATGAGTGACCCTAGCCATACCACTCTCATGCCCTAAAGTTCTCCAAGAACCGTGGTAAATCAAACAACTCAAAAAGCGTGGTAAATATTTACGGTCCACTCTATTCTCGTATATCATGGGCTAATAAATTTGTAAAATTTTATTTCCTGAATCGAGCTTGCGATGTAAGTCTGAGACTATAAGGCGTACTCTCTCAAAGAATCCAAAACTATGAAACCAGGCAATTTTTTATTGATTTTTTTTTAAATCAGACATTGGAGTATTTACCTTACTTAGCAATTGGAGAAAGTAACATAATTCACAAATTCTCATCAGAGGACACCACCGTCAGCCAAAATTGAAAATCTCTCAAAATTACAAATAACTTATAAAAATAATCCAGCAGCAATTCATATAAATCTTAATTAACGCAATATGGATGATCAATTATGGGCAGAATGGTGAACTTTACACAAGTAAATGGTTTAACGTGATCACTTTAGTCAGCCAAATACCAGAGCTGGGATGCTCTAGGGTCCATATTTTTTCGAGTAAAATAAATACACGCTTCATCTCAAATTGAGACAACTATATTTAATTTTTTTTTTTAAATAAAATTAAAACTATAATTCTTCTTCTTCAAACACTTATCCGCACTCCAATGGTGCGTAGGGTACAGCTTCATATAAATGCGGTGCTATATTGGTCGTCATGAAGGAATGGTGATCAGCCCTCCGCTTCAGATAGCAGTTCAAGGTAATATTGAAAAATTATTGATTTTTACATTTTCAAAAATATTTTAAAGTCATCATATTTAAAATCTCGGTTTATAAAGGATTTTCAATGACTAGTTTTTTTCAGTTATAAAGATCACTACAAATATTGAGTTTTTACTTTGTTACGTCAATTTTTTTTTATTTAATTTACATATTCATTAGCAAAAAAGATAAATACAAGTAAATGCGATTTATGCTTTTAAATTTATTTGTTTTCATCGTCTTTCCTTACTGGAGCATTATATTGCCTCACATTATACTCAATATTTACGTAATGGTCTCACAATAAGCCTTTTTCAGTTTTGAGACACGCAATGAGGTCATTATTCTTTTCTTTAGCGTTTGCATATTTCATTAAGTACAGCAAAGACGCTTCCATACAAATTATTTACAAAAAAAGACTTTTATACAATGGTCTACAATGTAGACTCTACACCAAATATTTGAAGCAAGTATTTCAGAAACACTGATCATTATTTAATAAATAAAAAATGTTTTGAAAAGAGATTTTGTATTTACGTATCCATAAAATTATAATTTGTCAAAACAACAAAGCAGCTAAGAATAATATATTTCAAACAAAAAGTACTTCTATAAAAAAATAGGCTCCCAAAAAAGATAGGTACCCATTCTAAAAGGGGATGTTTTTTATCGTAAAAAATAAACATCAAAACCCAGTTCACATTTTCCAAGTGTCTCAGTAAGTTTAAATAATAAATGAAATTATAAAATGCTCAGTAAAATAAATTTCGTGTCTTGTATATCTCCGGTACTTTGTTTCTTACTTTTAAGTTTTCAAAAGAAAAGGTGTTTCAGACAGGCCAAATGCTTTGACAAGATCTCGTCCACACGGCTCAAGGAATGTTTCAAAGCTTGACCACCTTGTCAAAAAGGGAAACGACTTGACGAGTCGGAGGGATATTGGTATTTGACATAATTTCGACCTTTTTTCGTTTCCGGAAAAAGTTTTAAAATTTGACGTTCGTTTGCGTCGAATCCGGTTGAATTTGTCTGGACTTCTTGAAACAAAGTTATTTTCCTCTGCGCGATGCCCCAGGAGAAAATGTTTTGATGTTTTCTTGTTCCCATAAAATATTTATCCGTCTCTTGCAAAACAAAAGACATATTATTTGGACTCAAAGGCAATTTTTCTATCGATACTGAATGTCTAGAGAGGCCCTTTATAAGATTATTCAATGAAATGAATGGTGAAACAATGTCTCGTCTTAACAATATTTTGACTGCGTCCAAATGCTTTTTCATAAATGCTGGATTTTTTTTCCACTCAGGGTTTACTATCGAAAATTTTAATCAACATATTTTATTTACATTTATATCAAAATAAGTATTTCCATCTACAAAACCTTTTATGTTGTTTGTAAAAAACGACAAGTTATCAGTCACTTCTCATCGACTTTATAAAATTAAACAACATTGTTTTAACCACTTTTTTATTATTACGGCCAATAAAGCATAAATGTACAAAAAAATTACTTTGAAATATAGAATAGTGTGTCTTTATATATATTTTCATAAAAGTTGTTTACATCTCATCGAACTTAAATAATAAATTTTAACATATATTTATCTACTAGATTCTAGATTATTCACACTACGGATGATTTATCAAAATAAATTAAAGGTGTCTCAACTTAAGACGAATATCTATAATAAAAAAATCGAAAGAAGATAGATATCTGAGTATTTCAAGGCTTACGACCTGGTGTTTAGTTATCTTTAGAGATCAGTCTGACGTTTAACATTCTGCCATTATTGAAAAGCAATACTGTTTTTTAAAGTACTGTAATTGGGTTCATTTGGTATATTAGTTGTTATTTTATTTGACGTATAATTTCGGCTGACGAAGCAACCCTCAGTTGAAAACTTGTGATGCTTATGAAATGCTCAGACATTCATCTACTTTCGTGTTGAAAAACGAAGGATGCGGCGTCTCAATCAAGATATTTTTAATAAAATAAATATTATATTAGCGGTTGTCAAAAAATGATTGCTTGAGGGCTATGATCAATTGGTTATGATACATGATGAAAGTATCTAGCAATATTTACAACATGTCGACAGAGAGTATGGTCGAATGGTACCACTTTTTTCTTTACGAATAAAATGTATTTTTATAATATTGTAACAATTGCAATACAAACATTCTTTTGTTTTTTTAAATGGTTAAAAAAGTTTTGTTTTATGATTAATTTTCATTTTTTAGACATTACCACGTTTACAATCTTAAAATCAATAACCCAGTTCTCTCCAAAACAGAAACTTAGCTCTTGTGCTTGGAGAGGATTATTTATTGTTTGTGTTTGTTGGTAATGTAATGAATTTTTATTTCAATAGTTTTATCTGTTTTTCTTATTTCTTAAATTAACCTGTATACAATTCTTTTAATTTATATTTTATCATGTTAATGTTTCCATTTTTTTAAATATCCGTAGAAAGGTCGTTGAAAAACTTAGTTCCCAAATAATTAAAGTCCCGTCGAAATTGTTTGGTATTGCACTTTATTTTTTAAAGTCATGTTGATATCTCGAATATGAACTTTTCTTTTGATTTAAGTATTTTTCACCATTAAATAATTGAAAAATTGCTGTTTTGTTTTTAAATGGTTTCTTTATTTGGGGCTTGGAGTATTGAAAATAGTAAATTTGTTAAACATACTATCAAAAGTAGACTATAAATGCGAATAGCGTTAAATATTCAGACGTTCTTTTTGTATAAATATAATATCTACTTGTCGTTATCAATTTAATGAGATTTATTTATACGTTATTTTGTCAAGCGTCCATTTCTTTCCAAGGTGGCGATTAAAGAAGGGAGCGATCGGGAATCCAGCGATGTCCCAACAATTAATTTACCCACTTAACACGAACTGTAATGATGTGAACGCGTCATGTATTAATCAAACTAATGTAGGGTGAGTAAACTCCTGAGAAATTAAATACACACTATTTAGATAATTGATAAACTAACAGGGGCTGGTACTATCATTCATGACCTAAAAGGAGAACGTTAATACCAACAAATCTTTCGCTTAAGGAATTTCGAAACCTTCTATTGCTAAATATAGTACTATACTCGTAGATATTTAGCTAGAAAAAAGTTTATATCGACTATTGGCAGTTAATTAATTTGATTATATTGACTATTAGGAACCAATTATTTATCCGCCTCCGTGGTGCAATGGTAAGCGTGTTTAGCTCCCATGTTGGAGGTCCCGGGTTCGATTCCCAGGGGGGGTTAAATAAATAAAATCAGTAACATAGACAATTGGGATATGCGAAATGCAAAGAAACACGTGTCATAATACATTTTGAGAAAAAGTGGTATTTACCAAGTAAAACTTTCATTAAAAATGAAAAATCTTTACTTTTCCATACTTGTTAAGCAGTCATGTTTTTGTAATTTTTCAATATTTAAATAAGATAACTTTTTATTGATACATCAATTATTTAACATCTCTACCTGAGAAATATTTTAATGCTTTAATGCGTTCTGTAATTTGGTAACAATATTGATGGCTTGTAAAAAAAATAATGTAAGATAAAAGAAAACAATTATTTTCTTATTCTTCATATTTTGATATTATATTTTTCATCTATGTATTCATTTAAAATAAAATCAAAACATTTTCAAAGTGTTTTATTTATTGATTTGATTCTTACATTACGGAACATGATTTTTTAAATACATTATCAATGTAAAACACTCGTATTAGACCACTTTTGAGTCTCAGCATAGGTTTTATACCAGTGTTTTATTTTTAATTTTCAATATAAACAAGTATTTGTACGTTATTATATAATTTAATAATTAATAAAGTAGATAATATATTATCTCCATACAATAATTACAAAATCAATTTAACCGAAAGCCTTTAACAAGATTCTACTCAAAAGCTTGTGAAGCTTGATAGAAACCGGAAATGACAGAAAGTTTAGAGAGTTATGATATTAATTATTTGATCATCCAAAATATAATATTATAGTTTCAATATGTTATTATAACATAAACCTTCTTAGACTTAACCCAGACTAATTAATCACGTTATAAGATATTATAAAATATTTATTATTAATCATTTTATATATTCATATCATATTACTATACATACAGTGTATGCATATATTACTTTAAATAAGCCCGTTTATAAATAACGTATAAATAATGTACGTTTATAAAGTGGGCACGAATTTAGCACGAGACCAGAACTCACCTTATTATATACAGTAGGTTTAAACACATCAAAAATTACAACTTCAAATGTATTTATTTCATTTCAAGGATTTCAGTAAAAATATAATTTTTTCAAGCGAAAATTATATGATACACTTTCTTTTGTCTCAATTAAATGGATTGGTCTGCAATAACAAATGACAGCCTCTTCGTCACTCTGGTATATTTCGCAAAACCCTCTTCAGCTTTTCATACGTCGAACAGCCCATCTCCTCGTATAAATCGCAAAGATATTCGCGGCGTGGGCATCCTGTGGCGTTTGTTCCCTTATGATTAATACAAATTATTTTGAAATTATTATAAACTCCTATTTTTACATTAAATACCCTCTATCTATGAAATATTATTTTTGTGTATGAAATACAATTTCATATGTAACTTTCTGATTAAAAATATAAAAAAATTAAACACCTTTTTTCATTATGAATTCCTTTGCCATAGAATTTTTTTTAAATTATTGTTTCACAATGAAAAATTCGTAATGCTTAACATCAAAATCGTAACGGATTTCTTTTGAAAAGAGGTGTTCAGTGATTTTCTCCACAAAACGAAAAAGTGTATGCATTACACAGCGATGCAGCACCTGTTCAGTCGATCCGAGTGCATCCTAAAATTAAGATGAAAAAGAAATACCGTCATCCGACCTCTAGAAAGGGCGCGAAAGTATCCTATAATGATGGCAAAAGAGTTCAAAGAATTTTTTTACTTGTCTTTTTACCGTTTGCAAAGGAGAGCGAACAGGAGAGCATAATAACGAAGCTGGTATACGGAACAAAAGCCGCTCTTTCGAACAGAGCTCCTCCTAAAAACCGTGAATTACGCGGTAGAAAGGGACATCGAGTAAACAGACCGAAACAAGTGCTTTAGGTTTATTTTATTTCATTAAAATTACATTCCTCTTTTTACGTCGTAGCGCTTGTTGGATTGAAAAGACATTTGAACGCGGTTAGGCGAAATCTACATTGGTATGTTTTTTACGGCTCTTCGCGCTCTACACAAAATTTGCTGAAACTTTTTAGACGGCGCACTTTTGACACGAGACAATATTTTAATAAGATGTTTTTAAAGACTTCTCATTGACAATAACCAAGGGGATGTTATCCAAAGGGATTTAGCTTTGTCATCTATTTGTTGAAGGAAATTAAAAATATCATTTTTATCCCATAAAATCTCTTCAATGTATTACGTCATAAATAAAGCAATGATGTATAGTACCACTTTAACAAAATAGTTTGGAGTCCTCAAATGCATCTATTGAATTCACTGGATTTATGCCAAATATACTTGATTTATTCTTTGCTTAAAAATCAATATAAACAAACAAATTATCTTTCAAAACCTTAAATATCGATATTTGCTATTAAAAATTGTCCCAACGTCGGATTTAAATACACTTGTGTTTTTATTCATCTTCGTTACATACCATATACAAATACATATAAATGAAAATTAGAATGTTTAATTATTGAAAATCTTTAATCTCTTAAAGAAATTCACCGATTGTTTTAAAATATTATTGTACTTTTATATTAGAATACACATTTAAAAAATTACCCACCTTATTTTTTGAGAGGAAACATTCCAAACACTTAACCAACATCAAACACACATACTAATTTATCAACATTTTGGAACCAATTCAATTTCATTCCAAACGAAACAAAGCATTAATGAATGGTCTGAATTAAAAAATAGGTTTTTTTGTTTCTTTTATCACGATTACAATAAAAAACAAAATTCCTCGACCTGGCTTTATTTTTTAATCTCATTGAATCCACAAATCTACCCTTCCCTCACTGCTTTTCCTCTAAACCGCGATCTAACAATTTCTCTAAACGTTATCCGACGCAGGCGAACAAGGGATGAATTAATAATCATTTATCAGTAAGCGAAAATGGAAGAACGTGCTTTCTAGAATCCGCCAAATGCTCCTTAAAGACAAAATTGTAAAGGATTTTGTAATTTCATCTAAGCATGTACGATCAGAAATTTGATACAAGCATTTTCAGACCAGTTACGTGAAGCAAGCCTGAAACTTGTTTAGAGCTAAGAGGAAAATCTGTTCAGTTAAGTATTCATTATTTTATTACAAAGTAACATCCAGAATTTTTATGAACATCTGCGAGTACATGAAACATTTTACTGCCATTCAAATATCAAATGAAGCTAGGTCGCTATATTCTATCAAAGACAATTTAATATGATTCATTTATTACAACTTTTATTGTGTATTTGATAAATGTGCTATCGAAGTCAATAGAATTACTTCAATTAATTAAAACATGTTTAAAAGAATATAATTATAACTTAATTGTTTTTAACTACATGAATTTTATTAGACTACAACTGACATCATCAGACAACAACATGTTTTGTGTTTTTAATAAATGTGCTTTCAAAGGCAGCAAAATTGAATTCATTAATGACAATCCTTTTGTTCAATTAAAAAATGTGGTATTAAAGTCAAAAAAATTGCATTCATTTATTACGTTATGTTTTGAGTATTTGAAAAATGTGCCATAGAAGTCAATAAAATTTCATTCGTTAAATAAAACACATTTTTTCATTTAATAAAAGCAGTTAGATATTTAAAAGATGCAGAAATACAGATTTTATTGGCAGGGATAATTTTTAGTGAAAATCTAGATTTTCTATCTGCAACCAATAGCACATAGAGTACTATATCAGAAAGAACCGTAGCAAACTCAACCTTTAATCGTTGATAATGCAGATTTTTAGATCTAGGAGTGGAAAATACTTGGTGAAGTACAGCTGACTTAAGTGAAGTAGCCAAGACTGAAGGTGATAACTGTCATAAGGGAGAGAAAATAGAAAAGAAGTTGTAGGTAGTGAAGGGAAAATATCACCTCAAATGTACGAATATCTTAAGGAAAGAATGCATACATATATATTTATATATATATATATATATATATATATATATATATATATATATATATATATATATATATATATATATATATATGTATATATATATATATATATATATATATATATATATATATATATATATATATATATATATATACAAATTTGAAAATTATATGCATCATGTAGCTGCCGTGAAATTGTTAGGAAGATTGTTTCAAAAGATAGTATTTATCATTGTCTTTTATGTCTAGACTTAAGACAAATGTTATTCTTTATCTATTTCAGAGCCTGAGACATGTATTAGACCTTTAACAACCTTAAAAATATTTGGGGGACGAACGAATCATATGGGGTTATATTATTGCCTGTTATTATATATATTTGTATATATACATATATATATGTATATATATATATATATATATATATATATATATATATATATATATATATATATATATATATATATATATATATATATATATATATATATATATATATATAAATATATATATATATTTATATATATATATATATATATATATATTTATAAATATGTATATTTATATATATATATATATATATATATATATATATATATATATATATATATATATATATATATATATATATATATATATATATATATTATAAAAAAATTATTCATGCATTCACTGTAATTAATACAATAAATCATATTTTTCATTACTTTATATTTATATAAACTGAAATAAAAAAAAAATAGGGAAACAATAAAAAATAGCAGTTTAGATCTTTTTACATTTTTTAAACATCAATATATGCAACGTATACAGTAATGCTCATGAATGTTTAAAAAATCTATTAGGATTTTTATTATGTCTCTTTTGAGAGTATTACTATATTTTTTTTCTGTTCATACTTAATGCTTACATAAAACAATAAAAAACTTGATCTATTGTGTTTAATTACTGTGAAAGCATGAACGAATTTTATATATGGCATAAAAAGAGTTCTAAAGTGAGTGAAAGTATGCTAAATCATTTATTATAGTACGATGAACCTGTGACATTGAAGCTAGTTTCATAAAGCCTGTCACATATCTTAGCTCCAGAATGGCCCTGTCAAAATCTGTAACATTCCTTTATTAGGACTTTTTTTACTCTATAGTATTCAAATTATATTCAACGCGTTCGTTTACACGCGAAAACTACAGTTTTATTACCTCCATATGTATATAACACACCCACATATACAGTGCTTTAGCATTCATAGTTAACGATATAACTTAATCCCAGATTCGTTAGAGCCTCTTTCGATCGTTCTGAACGGAAATATTCAGGCTTTCAGGAGCTTTAGGGAAGGGGCAGAAAGTGGTGGGGAGGAACGCTCGCGGGACCTCAGAGGGGGCAGAAGAGGAGGGGAGCAGACTACGGTAGTCTCTCTTATACCCTCGACAGGTTCGGACGTACTACGTGTCACCGTAAAACTGTGTAAGGCTAAAATGTAGCTCAAATTGATAAAAATAATTCATTACCCACCGCTGTTTTGGCGGCTCTTGAATTAGACCGGCGGATTTATTTAATGGTATTCAATTAATCAGCGCACGAATTTTTAAAGAAAACTTTATAACTGATTCAGTGTTGTTTAAAATTACGAGCGAATCAAAATGATTAACGTGTTTTTAAGTGGTTACATATATATCAATACTTTATTTGATATTTAATGAACATAAAACTTTTAATACATAATAAATCAATCATCATAAATTCAAACTTGTATTAAATATAATATGGTGTGAACATTTTTATTGAAATAATTCATATTTAATAAATACTGTGAAAAAAAGTATTTTATGGAAACAATAATGACTGTTTCACGCTGACGAGCTGATAATCTGGATAATTTATGAAAAGGTATCATCATATATGTACTCAAATATTATAGATTTATATACGTTTGTAGTTATGAAATTATATTTACTATTAATACTGTTAAATTTTAACAAGAATGGTCATATAAAATCACATTATATTGCTTAATTGATGTCGGTAACTCGTTTTACGCTTTAAATAGTTTTATTGTTATGTTTTTATATTATCAATATATTTGTGATAACTTAGAATCAGAAAAACTAATATTAACGAATATTTAAAAAAATAATCCTAAATGGGAGAAAAGTTATAATTAACAGAAGCTTGTACTTTTGTTCAGATATTTAACTATTTTATTCGTTTGCGAAAAATGAAATTAATTAAATTTTGATGAATGTTACCTTCAGAAAGCTTTTTACAACGAGCGAAAGCAAATTATTTACGATTATCTTAACAAACGTGTTTTCTGAAAATTGGCTTTTTAATTTTAATTTAAAAATTTATATAAACTTACATGGGTTTTTAAAACAACATTTGAGTTTTTAATAAGAAACTTCCTTTACTATTTTATAAATTATTAAAATTAAATATACTTCGACTGAAAAAAACGACGTCATAAGTGTATTAAAACATATAAAGTATTTTTGTACATATTTATTTTAGCACATACTTATGTACATTGAAAAAATTTTTAAATATTTTTTTTAAGTTTGTTTGATGTTTTTTTACTGGTTTTATGATTTTTTTCAAATAAATTGTTTAATAGCAGTATGTTATTAAGATAAAAAAATCAATTTCAATATTTGATACGTTTTTTAATTTAACTCACTCGTACATCAAAAAGTTTTATTTTGACATTAATCAAATTTAAAATAAATCAAAAGCATTTTTTGACATATGCTACTATTTTTTAAATATCATTTTGCCATGAGCGCCATAAGTTTGATTTATTTTGAGTAAAAGTCATTTTTTTAAATGCGTGTAATCACATAAAATAATCGTCGAGTTGTGGACTCATGTAGTTACAGATTCTTGATTCGAGTCCATTCTAGCACAACATGATTATGTTTTTGACGTCATGATTAGACCTAAAAAAATTGTGTAAATTTGAAATATTCTTGTTTATAATAAAGACACAATTTATTTTCTTTTCCACAACAAAATATTGAAAGTATTTATATGTTATAATAATCAGCGCTTCAACCGTACTGGGCTTATCTGAAGGCTTCTGAATCTTGATATGCTTTCAAATATACCTTGCTTGTTGTAAAGCATACGAGTGAGAATACTAATGACATCTATCGGACGTTCCACAAAACATTTCTCACGTACATGTATGTTCCAGATTGAATCTGTACATAAAAAGGTTACTATTTTTTCTTTTATTCGTAGTTAGTAGTGTAAAGAGCTCCACTTTAGCTCAATGAAATATTTCGATGTTTGAAATATTAAAAGAAAACATGAGTAAAAAAATACGTATAATTGCTCTACAATATATATTTTCTCGATTTCTTTTTATTTTGTAAACTGGTTTTACATTCGATTTTCACCGTTTTATACGTATTTTAGGTGTCTTGACAAAGCATCGTAAGTTTAGCTCTGAGGTGCACAGACTTCAATATTCTCTTTGCATACCACGTATATGTCTCTTCTCATGAGACTCTTCTCAAAGTCAGGCATGAATTTATATTAACAACTAAATTGAATTTGATTTTACATAAATCGTCGATCTACTTATTCTTTCACGTTCCAAAAACAATCTTAAAAAATACAACAGCAAATAAATTTATGAATAAATTTTTAAATCAAACACAGATTTCTTGAATCTACTAAGTAGTCATCTTCTTCTTCTTCTTTTTGTGGATCCTAGGGATCTGTTTGTGCCTCCGCATGTCGATCTTGGGATGTCGACTCCCAGCTGTCTTTCCATCTTTTCGGAGGTCTGCTTGGGGGTCTACAAAGTAGTATTTTATTAAAAACACATAAAAAATAATATTGTGACAATTTTTACGCCTAGTTATGGCATTTTCAAACGAATGTCATAACAGATGACAAATAAATTTGTCATCTGTTTTGTAGCGTTTGAAAAGTTGGTAAATACATACAGCTCTTCATATATAATTCACAATCTGGATTAGTTTTCCTCCATTATGACAAACTTACAAATTAGTCAAATTCTAACCCACCGTTGATGTACATATTTTCTACGATACAAAAATGCCGGTCTCAAATATTCAAATATATACAAGGCATCTTCGGTCAAAATAATTACTGCTATAAATCTACTATTCAAACCGCTTATGGACTAATAAATCAAAATTACTATAATAATTTGTTAAATTTAATTGCGATGATATTAATGACCGCCGCCTTAGTTCAGTTGTAATCGCATTGGGCGCACGGGGTATTGAGTTTGATTACTATCTACAATATAGAGTTGATGAATTATAAAATATTTATCCACACCGCATTAATTATATTGAATCAATGAACTTATGCAGCTTTTACATATACGAGTATGAACAAAAATTTTGTTTTTTTTTATGAATCGTATCAAAATGTGAATCGTATCGACTTCTAACCATTTTTCATAAATATGAAATACTTGATTATACTAAGTCTTTCTCGGTCTTCTACTTAACAACTAAATACATTCGCCTCATAAATTCCTTATACCAGCCGTTTATTTTGAGTAATGACTATCGACTTCTAACCATTTGAATGAATATGAAATACTTGATCATATCAAGTCTTCCGCGGTCTTTTTCTGCTCAAATACCCAACTAAATTACATACGCCATATCAATGCATTATACCGTTCGTTCCTCACTCATTCGTTCCTCATGTCAGCACCATCTTAATGCACTTTTCTTAATTTTTTGACATCTCAACAAAGATGAAGAAGAATATGGCAGTCTGAGCATTTACGGGGCTGACGACCATCATAGGCTGGTTTAAGTGATCACTTTACACACGTTCACTAATTCTACTCATTATTGACAACCGCACTACTCAAATTCTTGGAAATTCAATCTTTATGAACCAGTTTAGAAACCTTGTTCTTAAATCACTGGAACTTCACTAGAGATATCTATTGGTGAGATGTAAAGAAAAATATTTTTACTTTTCTTAATTTCAATAAATCTTATCTTATCCTTGGATTCATTCTTAGTATTATATTATATATACCTTGTATGAAAAATACAAGCACCATGGAGGCTTACAAATAATAACCTTTGGAAATGTTAGTAATTCATCCATTTTAATATTTCGGATCACTTATATGACAACCGCCTCCATGGTGTAATGGATGTCACGCTCGGCTACCGTACTAAAAGTCCTGGATTCCATTCTCATGGGATTCAAATAAATATAAAAGTGATTTTTTCACTCTAATATTTATGCAATACACCCCTGGATTGGTACCTGAAGTGGAGGGCTGATCACCTTTCCTTCATATGTTAACGATTGAGATAACACTGCATTTATATGATGCAGTTCCTTATGCAACACCGGGTGTGGATAAGGGTTTGAAGAAGAAGAAGACATATGACAAAATTTTTCTAATTGGCGTTAGTTTGAAAAATTTACAATATTGTGAACGATATTGATACTGTAAATTAAAAAACCAAGAAGTTTCCAACCGTCTCACAAGCCTAAAAAAATATTTTTAAAAACTTATTTTATATCGTAGTCGTACAGGAAAAAGTGACCAACTTACAAAACGTAAAATGTTCCGGAGGGCCATTTAAGTCACTTTTGCTTGGCAAGAAAATAAACATCAATGTAGTTAGTCATTTTTGACAAGACAATATATTATACCTCCAAGTTTAAAATCTTCAGGGATTCTTTCAGGGCAATATTAAGCTAGTAAGATATCAAATAGTCAACGATCACGTTTTTGTAAACAAATGCACTTAGTCACTTTCTCCTGTATGACTACGATATATTTAAATATCTTTTTTGTGTCTATTGGCGAACAATTTGCGGAATAGCGGAATACCGAGGAAACACCGCAACCCTACATAAAATACTATTCTTTTTTTTCTTTATTACCGTTTCAGCAAAAGTAACGTTAAGAAAATATTCGATAAACGTAATTTTAAAAAAAATGGCTAGATGTTGCTCATTATAAAAGCGATGTATTCCTTAAGGCTGACAAACGATTTCGTTCAAACAAGAAGCTTTTCATCTGAAACACCCACGTAACACACGAGGGTGAGTTTCAGGGGATGCTAGCTTAATGTTTTTCCCAGAAGCCATTGAATATTCTCTGGCTTATCTACGATGCGGCCTTAGGGAACGAATGCTGCGCTATACGTACTATACGTACAACATACAACCTCCATAGGGCGTCGCGAAGTTAAAACCGGCCGTAAAGTAGGCGACGGGACGCCTCAGTAATTATTGCGGCGACTAAAGTGCTTATTTTCAGCGATTTTTAAATCTCTCCACGTGTACTGGGTTAGTATCTTATTATTTTAATGAAATACATAACGTTTTGTTTTTTAAAACGTTAAGTAACATTGATAAAAGCAATCGATAAAGACTTACCCCCACTAAATAACCAATTAAATTGAACTTCAAGTCCACTTTTAAAAATTCCTATTTTGATTCATTTGTTCTTATTTCTTTCTTTCAAATATGTATTTTTTTTTTCAAAAGTCAAACCGTTATAATTTTATTTTAATGACCTGATGATGGAATGATTTTCCCGAAACCGGTAGTTCTTAAAAGTGGTATTACACAAAGTGAACGATGAATGACAATGAGAGTGTTATAATAGGTTCCTCATCATTAATTTTTCAAGTAAAAAATACAAATTATTCATTACACATTCATTCATTCTACATGTCCAAACTATCACAACACACCTTTTTGTATCGATAATACAGATCTCGTCCTTTCATTTTTTTCTCATATTACAATTCAAACATCTTAACATCTTTTTGCCGCACATTTGTCTGAGAGATCGCATTTCAATTGCATTTAGGTTACTTATATACTTCTTGTGACAACTCTATGTTTCACTTCTATAAATTAGGGTTGGAACCAGGAGTCCGTTAGTGTACTACCAGTTTAGCTTTCGCTGTTAGATTTTTACTCGCCTAAACTGATTTCAGTACACCATTCACTATGTTCCCAGCATTTACTCTCCTTTCCATATCTTTAATATCTTTCTATCTCTAGAAATCATACTTCTAAAATATATGAAATTATCGACATTTTACATTAGTTCCCCGCTTACCATTAATTATTTTTTAATAAATATTTGTTAATGCGGGAAATTATGTAGAATCAACATATCGCTCACTCTTTTCAAGAACGTCTTAAATAAAAAAAAAATGATTTTT
Source organism: Brachycentrus maculatus (assembly GCF_059751285.1). Taxonomy (NCBI): domain Eukaryota; kingdom Metazoa; phylum Arthropoda; class Insecta; order Trichoptera; family Brachycentridae; genus Brachycentrus; species Brachycentrus maculatus. Next base: position 1,128,951 of record NW_028280844.1, on the reverse strand, counting down.
CAGGAAAACGTTTTAAAAGTTTAAAAATAAAACACAATGTATTAAAACTTTTCTTCAAAGTGCAAAAACAACACTTTCTACCCTGTAGCGGGTAAATATTTTGTTAAAGATATGCCGCTCTTGCTGGGATTTAGTACATTTTCTGGGCATTCAGAAAACATGCACAACTGAAAATTGACAATTTTTTATTTATGACGTTCTTGAAAGGAGTGAGCGATATTTTTTTACTTTTCACCCAGATTTATTTCCATCGAAAATAATATTTTATTGTTTGCCAAAAGACAACACTTTTAAATTAAATTAACAGAGTTTTAATGAAGTAAATAGTGTAAAGGAATAATTTTAGCTTCAAAGCGCGGATAGGTTGTTTGAATAAACTTAACTTGCCGATGATTCTTTGTATAACTTGTTAAGACTTTATTTCTTTATAGAATATGTTAATATTTTACTAGTTCGCAATAGGAAATTACACTAAAGTGACATGTCTTACATTTTCATTTCATAAATATCAGTTAAATAACAACGCGAGGTATTTCAAATACGAAAATAATGATTTTATTTTAATTATACTGTAAAACTGTAAAATGTTTTTCATATATCGCTCAATCCTTTTAAGAACGTCATAAATCAAAAATCGTCAATTTCCAGTTGTACATGTTTTCGAAATGCCCATAAAATGTACTATATCCCTGAAAAAGAGGCATATTTTTAACTTAATATTTACCCGCTACAGGGCCGAAAGTGTTGCTTTTGCATTTTGAAGAAAAGGTATTTTTTAATTATTTTTTAAATATACTAAACATTAAAAACGTTCTCCTCAGAAATCAAGTTTTTTTATTCATGACGTTCTTGAAAGGAGTGAGCGATATGTATGTTCAATTTAACAATATATTGAAAAATATTAAGATAAATCGAAGTTTATAAAACAAATACATACACATATATCGCTCACTCCTTTCGAAAACGTCATAAAAAAAAAAACTTGATTTTTCAGGAGAAAGTTTTTAAAGTTTAAAAATATAATACAATGTATTAAAAATAATAATCAAGCTACTTATTGAACTTTTTACTGTGCAACACATCTTTTTAGGTAAAAAAACCTGAAGGTTTTTTCTCCATTTGAAAAATATTTAATGTATTAAAAAAAAAATTAAACAATACCTTTTCTTCAAAATGCAAAAACAATACTTTCTGCTCTGTAGCGGGTAAATATGAAGTTGAAAATATACCTCTTTTGCTGGAATATAGTATATTTTCTAGTCATTTCGAAAATATGTACAACTAAAAATTTACGATTTTTGATTTATGACGTTCTTGAAAGGAATGAGCGATATATTACATCAATCTTATTTGTTATTTACCAAAATGTCTTTTTTTCTTTGAAATTTTACATTCTTAACATATTTCAAAATTTATGGTTTACAACAAAATATGTCCTTACCCCTTGAATCCTACCGTTGTCATATTAAAATCATAATTGTTCTGATAATTTAACATTTTAGCATTTTATCCCATGCTTAACTAATCTGATTTGCTATATTTTATGAAATCTTTCTCTACAACATTTTGAGTGTGTCCAAGTACTTGTTCACAAAATCTGGATTATCTCCAATTACAGGAGTTATTTTCATATTATTTTTTGACATCTTTTCAAGATGAAAAAGAATATGGAAGTCTGGGCATTTACGGCGCTGACGACCGTCTAAGGCTGGTTTAAGTGATCACTTACAATACATTCATTTGCTCAAAAAACATAAATCTTTGATGATTTTCCGTAATTGCTAGTGTTTAAATTTCTAAATTCCAAACCACTATTTGAAAATGTCAAAGACAAGTGAAACTTATTTCAAAAATTGATAAAACTTACAACAGGTATTGGTGTTATTTTACGATTTATTGTGATTTTAAAATTTAATCCTCGATCACGTTCGATCAAAGATTTATTTATGATTAATGCTGTTACCATTAAAATTAAAATTTATTACTTTTGTTTGTGCACCGTGTATTTTTTAGTTAAGGTACAGTTATATTGTAATCATTGAAGTATTTAAATTTGTTTTCTTATCTTACTTCATAATAGATTTTGCGTTATATTTTTTCTTTTGTTCTCATTATTTATTTTTCATTACTGTTTTCTTTGATACTAACATTTTGATACTACTTAAAGATACCGTTAAAATGTTCTTTGAGGTTTCCCAGGGAAATTCCGGTTAGAGAAAAAATACCTTTGATCGTTAATTTAGTTTTTATCCTGGATTTTTTTTATTTCATTACATTTCTCAGAATTTAACGAAAATTTTTATTGTAAATTCCGCTGAAAGTAATCCTCAAGATCAATTTTTGTTTATTTGAAAAGCGAATGTATGTCCCTATATCCCTAATTTTATTCAGTTTATTCAAGCGTTATTTTGTATTACAATATTACAATTGAATATCATTTGACAAATATTTAAATACAATTGTTTTAGTATCATTGCTTTTTGTAATTTAAATAAATACGTTGTCCTTTTATATTTTGAGATTCTGCAGTATTTAAAAAATTAGTCTCACGCTTCGATCAGCTATCAACGCCATGTTTAAGTGACTAACCACCTCGCAATCACGGCACTTAAGTTGGTGGACGCGTTTTGTTTATTTCACTTTTTTATAAGCAGTTAGAAACTGTAAGAACAAAATGATCTTAAGAAGAAAAATAAAACTAATTAGAAGTTAAACGAAATGTTTAATGTACAATTTATTTTTACATTTTCATGTTAAATGTATTATTTGCAAAGCCAAAAACCAAAAAAAAAGTATATGGGAAATTATGTTACATATCATATTAAAACTGAAATTCTACCCAATCAAATATACACGTGCCATATTTAATTAAGTATTATATCGTCTATATAACAAGAAATTTTGATTTCAATGCTTATAATTTTACTATTAAATCTGTATATTTTGTGACAGCAAACGTTTCATCCTGAAACTTAAAAGAAAATGATTTCAACTTATAATATTATATTTTAAGTATGAAAATATACTGTCAAACACAGCAAATACAGTAAAAATTTATGTTAATTAAAAATATTTATGTATTTATAAATCAGGATATTTAATTTACTATAAAATTTAAAAAAATCTAAAAGTTAAAGTACTTAGTTTAAATTATGAATTTGCTTCCTCTTGTATATTTATTTAAAATTGTTAGTACTCTCAATCAAAGCTTACTTTTTATTCCGATCTCTAAAAACCATTTTCACTTTGATATGAGTATACAATAAGAAAATAATTTCGAAAATTCTTCTTTGTTATATTTTAAAATCAACGTAAACGTAACGTTTTTTAAAAATAATTTACGTATTTAAGAAAATGTACATCATTTATATTTCAACTGATGAACAGATAACTACGATATGTGTTTGTTTACACAAATATAAACGTGAATATCTGTTTAAATATTATATATTTAAATAACAAATACAAACATTAGAATTATTAGCAAACTTTTTATTTTGTGAGCTTAATTATTACTCTCTTGTACATGCTTTAACAATAGAATTTATATATTATTACTGTTTAGGTTTCTTAGAGATGTTGAATTTTTTTTAACAAAAATCATGTAAAGAATTGTAAACAAAGTCTTATTTATGAACTAGGAAAAATTAATTGCAAAAACATATATATAAATAATAAATAAAAAATATTTAAAATAAAAATGCAATTGTTTGAAATCACAAAAAAATTGTTTTAATATTTATTTTGTGTAAATAAAACTCAGTTGATTTTACATGCAATTTATTAGCACTGAGCTCATATAATACAATCTTATTATTAAATTTGAATTATCACGCGCTTCACACACGTGCCATCACAATTATTATACATATAATAGACATTTATGGGGTAATAAAATACACTTTTTATCAACATACACATAATTAATTTTAATGCGCGCTGTACGAATGATTGATATAGATAATTATTTTCCGCTTATCTTGTGTCACAAAGCACACAAAAGGATTTTTAAATGTAGGAATAAAACATCCCTCTTTTTATTGCCGGATCTTTCCCCTCACTTAAATAAATAAACAAATATTAAACATCTCTTGGATAAATTAATATTTACCTGGTACGTTATTTTAACAAGGTTCATACCGGTGTAATTTTTGTCCCAGTTCTAAATTATAACCCCTGTTTACGGAACCTCTTGGGTAATTTAGATGACCTCAATTTTTTTAAGTGGCGTATTGGGGTGAAGCAATCTTATAGTGTAAAAAATTATTCCACATTTGTTATTTTACAAATGCGTATAGTCGTTTTACTTGTACTTTATTCTCACTACAATAATAATAAAATAAAAACAATATATTTACACATAAAAATGTAAAAAAATATACATATTCAAAATCAACTTTGTGTTTTAACACAAAATGTAAAAACTTAGGTAATTTGTAGAATTCTAAGTACTTTATTTTACTTTAAAAAATAATTCATTTAAATTTTCTGTACAAGAATCGTTTGTTTAATAAAATGTGAAGAATACAAACACCGGAGCAATTGGAAATAAATCATTGTCTTATTTATTTTGTAATTAGCAGGAATCGAACCCGTGACGCCAGTTTCGCAGTCGACTCTCTACTAATCTATGCCACAGCGCCTGTTAATTACATTGCGTGACCATCCAGGGTAAATCTCCGTTCAAAGTCAAACAAAAACAACAATTTATAATTTTTAATTTTATTTAATGGATACTACTTCTTATTGAAACTTGATGTACAAATGATGCGGCATGCATCGAAACACGTATCAATTTTTTTGAGGAAATAGTATTGTAAAATTTTAATTGAATAGCATATATATTACCACAAAGTGACTGCCAAATCAATTATTGAAAATGTATAATTGACTCAAAAACACTCACTATTTGAAAATTATTTATACACGAGTCCCTCAACGTTAAAATACGTTTCCCAACAATAACTTAAATTTATACTTCCAATCGAAATACGTGTCAGAATAAATTTAAATGATAAAATGATATTTACCAAGTATAACGGAAATTAAAAATATGTAATCATTTTATTAAAATGACTTTTAAAGCAATTACTGATAAATGATTAATCCTAGTCAAAAACATTCGCTAAAAGTACTTATTGTCAACAAATGAAAATATTTTTCCAAATTCAATTCTTCAATAAAAAATATAAAGATATTTAAAGAAAGAAAAAAATACGATTATCCTTCACCCTGTTTTGTTTTTTTAGTTGTCATTAAATCCTTGTAGTTCTCACCCCTTTATATAGGTATCATGCACGTATTTATGAATAAAATAATCAGTTTTTTAACTCTTTGAAATTTTAATTACAGGTTACCTAGATGGATGAAAAACGGAAAAGCTACTCTGGTCAACGTTAACTGCATTCACTAAACACGCCATCGTCTACTCCCCCGAGTAATTGAGTACATACATATATGGTTGATGTGAACAATGAGTGGAGTGTTTACTATAGCGTGCATCAAGTTACTCGACAAACATACATCTCACGTCCTAAAGCGCAGAGTGTTTTAATCGACAACGACGAATTAAAGTTAACTCATAGTCAAGAACTCAAGAAATATAAGTGTTGTAATAAATCCATGTTGTTTTTGTTGTGTGACGTATGAAAATAGCGCTCAATTTATCAAATCTTAAGGAGTTTTATTAAATATAATTTCAGTGCAAATGAACTCGGTTCTAATCAATTGTTAAAAATATGCAGTGAATAAAAATACACAATTTAAGATAAAAACGCTGCATTACGAGGAATATTTTAAAACTGTGTATTTTAAAAGCGGTTTAATAGTCAGTTAGCGTGTTGTTCTCGTTCACTCTTAGCAGTAATTTAGTGGAATGGGGTTTGTGTTTTAATTTGGGGGTGTTCTAGGGGAGGAAACATGAACACCTTGGTTTTCCCGGCCAGGGTGGCTGGTCTGCTGCTTCTTATATCCTTTTTCTACCCCAGTTACGGTAAGTCATTTCATTTCTACCCTTGTTTGCGTTTCCTTATTTCAAACAGCTGTAATGCTTTCCAGGAACTGATTTTATTCCAATAAAAAAAATATTTTATCCTACAGAAATATTAATCAAATTTCGTTGGCTGGCTTTAAGGTACACAGTTTGCAATGGCAGAGTAGAAATAAAAATTTTAATTCAGTTTTTGGTAACTAACGTCAGCTCCCGTTGTGTCGTGGTGCATTTATCTACCGTGCTTCGATTCCCGGGTTCGATTCCCAGGGGGGGTCAAAAAATATATCTAAGTAATTTAACACTCTAATATTTCACAATATTTTGAGTGTGTCCAAATACTTGTTCACAAAATCTGGGTTAAGTATTAAATTAAGTATTTGGACATACTCAAAATGTTGTGAATAAATTACCTGGTCAAATTATGAGCTTAAATAATAAAAATGAAAATAGTATTTTCTG